>NC_141879.1:330916018-331216944 GCF_056163025.1 Triticum urartu
TGATCTTTATATCGATTTCAACCTAAATCACCTCACCTTTCTTGTGGCACTTTTGGATTTCCATGTTGAGGCCAGGTTCAATCATTCCTTGTCAAATCTTGCATATGCATCGCATACCGCATCCCGCATATCATACCATGTTTGCATCATGTTGTTTGAGCATTGCACGTGGTTGATTGTGTTCCGTTTGCTTGTTGTTCTTGTTTGGGTAGAGCCGGGAGACGAGTTTGCGAACGAGGAGCCCGTTGAGTTCGCTTTGCAGGCAAGATGATCATACCCTCGAAATCATTTCTATCTTTGCTTGCTAGATGCTCGCTCTTTTGCTATGCCTATGCTACGATGCCTACCACTTTCTTATCATGCCTCCCAAATTGCCATGTCAAACCTCTAACCCACCATGTCCTAGCAAACCGTTGATTGGCTATGTTACCGCTTTGCTCAGCCCCTCTTATAGCGTTGCCAGTTGCAGGTGAAGATTGGAGATCATTCCTTGTTGGAACTTTGTTTATTGTTGGGATATCACCTTATTATCTTGTTATCTTAATGCACCTATATACTTGGTAAAGGGTGGAAGGCTCAGCCTTTTGCCTAGTGTTTTGTTCCACTCTTGCCGCCCTAGTTTCCGTCATATCGGTGTTATGTTCCCGGATTTTGCGTTCCTTACGCGGTTGGATTATAATGGGAACCCCTTGACAGTTCGCCTTGAATAAAACTCCTCCAGCAATGCCCAACCTTGGTTTTACCATTTGCCACCTAGCCTCCTTTTCCCTTGGGTTTCCGGAGCCCAAGGGTCATCTTTATTTAAACCCCCCTGGACCAGTGCTCCTCTGAGTGTTGGTCTGACCGAGTAGACTGCGGGGCCACCTCGGGGCAACTTAAGGGTTGGTTTTACTCGTAGGATGTCTCATCTGAGTGTGCCCTGAGAACGAGATATGTGCAGCTCCTATCGGGATTTGTTGGCACATTCGGGCGGTGTTGCTGGATTTGTTTTACCATTGTCGAGGATGTCTTGTAACCGGGATTCCGAATCTGATCAGGTCTTCCCGCTAGAAGGAATATCCTTCATTGACCGTGAGAGCTTGTGATGGGCTAAGTTGGGACTCCCCTACAGGGATTTGAACTTTCGAAAGCCATGCCCGCGGTCATGGGCAGATTGGAATTTGTTAATGTCCGGTTGTAGAAAACATGAAACTTAACTTAATTAAAATGAATCAACCACGTGTGTAACCGTGATGGTCTCTTCTCGGCGGAGTTGGGGAAGTGAACACGGTGTTGGAGTAATGCTTGACATAGGTTGTTCTAGGATCACTTCTTGATCATAGTTGTTCGACCTTGCTTTTGCCTTCTCTTCTCGCTCTCTTTTGCGAACAGGTTAGCCACCACATATGCCAGTCGCTTGCTGCAGCTCCACATGATACCTTGCCTTTCCTATAAGCTTAAATAGTCTTGATCGCGAGGGTGCCAGATTGCTAAGTCCCCGTGACTCACAGTTTACTTCCAAACCAGATGCAGGGACCGATCATACCGTTCCATATGATGCTCTTGAGCTCAAGTGGGAGTTTGATGAAGACTCTGGCCGTTACTATGTGTCTTTCCCAAATGATCAGTAGTGGTGCCCAGTTGGGGCGATCGGGGACCGTGTCGCATGTGGGGGTTGATCTTTTATTTTGGTACCGTAGTCGGACCATGAGTGTATTGGATAATGTAATGTTATTCATGTATTTGTGTGATGTGGCGAGTGTAAGCCAACTATGTACCTTTTCCCCTTTTACCAATTTGCATGGGTTGTTGTGAAGATTACCTTACTTGCGACATTGCTTTCAATGCGGTTATGCCTCTAAGTCGCGCTTCGACACGTAGGAGATATAGCCGCATCACGGGCATTACAGCAAGGCAGTTAACACTTTGATCATACCCCTTTATCACCAAAGTTTTATGCATTAGTTCCAATCCTCAAACATTGCATGATTAGGTTGTGATATAACATGTGGGTTTGGGAAGTAGTTGATGAGGTAGAACCTATTGCCCTGTTATTATCAAACCCTTGGGAGTTACTTCTACGCATTGCTTTTATTGCTATGCTATGCTCATAGACGTGGTTTGGGTGAGTGAATCCATGATAGATGTGAGATTGTTAATTAATGGTTCAACATAAGGTGGCAACTTTAATACACATCTGGGTGGATTGCTTGTCGGGCACCTGGAGAATCCAGTGTTGTCCTAGGATATCCCGGAGGACCCATGTGATAATCCTAAGGTCTGCCACCCAGGCTCAAAGGGAACTGAGATATTTCACGCTAGAAACTTCCTTGTGCAGCCACAAGCCATTATGGGCTCTAGCATAGTTAAGTAAGTTGCGTGAAGCTCTCGAAGAGGTAGACTAGCAGATGTAGTGGGTTGTAGGTGGTACGGTCTATCCAGAGTAGAGAGTTAATGCTTCTGAAAGACTGTGTCTTGGTCATCCATTTCTCAAACACCATGTAGTGCGAGAAATCCAACGGAGGAGATCGAGTCTTGTGGGGAAAAGTGCGCAAACCTCTGCAGAGTGTATAAACTAATCATGGTTAGCCGTGTCCCCGGTTATGGACATTTTGAGTATCTAGTATTTGGATTATCATATGTATCTAATCACTCAAATTTAATATTGTTGGGTTGATAATTACTTTTAATTGGGATTGAGTTGGAGGAACCTTCTCAATGATGTTTCAACTACCATGATAGTTAAATAAAATCTATTCCTTAGTTGTAGGAAAAAATTGGCTTTTTGCAAAACTATAACCATAGAGCTTTTCCACCAGCCAAATATGCATGTAGTGATATCATTATTCAGTTCTTGCTCTACTGTGTTATATTGCCAGCATATTCCATGTGCTGACCCGTTTCCGGGCTGCAACATATTATGTTGCAGACTTTTCAGACGAGGAGTAAGGTTCATTAGGTCATTGCCGTGCAGCTCAGCTATGCCGTTGGAGTTGATGGACTCACTTTATCTTCCAAGCCTTCCGCTGTTATCGTATTAGATGGCCTTAAGCCATATTTATTGTAATAAGTTCTCTTTTGAGACATCCGATGTAATAAGTGTGTGATTGCTACTCTGTTATAAATCCTTCAAGTACTGTGTGGGTCAGCATTACCGATCCAGGGATGACACTGAAGCACAGAGACTTAACCGTTTGAGGTCGGGTCGCTACCGAGCAGTAGCCCGTGGAGGCTGGAGGAGGTCGACGGTGGAGATGAACAGTATCCCGCGGAGTCCCGTTTTGCGGTACGCCACACCCCTCCCAATTAACAGGACCCCTGTTTCGACCGTAGCGCTCTAACACAAGTCCGTTTCCTCTATTTTGCGGTACGCCACACCCCTCCGGATCAATAGGACCCCGTTTCGACCATAGGAGGTCCAAGAGAAGTTCGTTTCCTTTGTTTTGCGGTACGCCAGACCCCTCCCGATGAACAGGATCTCGTTTCGACCGTGGCCGGTCGAACACAAGGCCGTTTCCTCAGTTCTGCGGTACGCCAGGCCTCGTTTCCATCGGCTGTTCCGTCCAAACCGATTGGCTCCCGATGAACAACATGCGTTCTGTTGCCTCATGATGAACATGACGCATTCCGTTGCCTCCACATGAACACGAAGATGACGCAGTTTCTCCATTCCAACCTAGCCATGTACACGAGCCCTGGCCGTACGTATGCGCGAGTAGGCGTTCGAGACCCCGCCCGTATGTACGTACGTGGCCGTATTTACTTTCTTGCACCCTGGCCGCTGTATGTACATGTACGTGTACATGCTACATGTCTACTATGACACGTGCGTGCCTCTACCACGACACATGCGCGCCTCTACATCGACCAACATGTACGTACACGTTCGCGACCAGAATGACAACACTACGTACACTTCGACCAGGTGGGTCCCGACTGTCAGGCACTTCCTTGCGTGTGAAGATGTAGCTCGTGGGTCCTAGAAGTCAGGAGGCGAATCATTTTTTTGCCCGTAATATGGACGCACTTCCTTGCATGCGAAGATGTAGCTGGTGGGTCCCAGCAGTCAGGGGGGAAACATTTTTTCGTGAAATACTGTGGCCCGTCCGGTGGGTCTTTGCTGTCAGGTGGAGGAATCATTATTTTCCGCGTAATAAGGAGGCACTTCCTTGCTGCGGCCGTGGACCTCGTAGTCAGCCTCTCCACGTAAAGTACTCTTCCGATGAAAGTCATTCCTTGACTACGTTGACCACGCTGCGGCGAGAGCACCAGGGCGGTGGACGACGGTGAGGCCTAGGAAGGGAACAACGCAGAGTGGGGGAAGACGCGACAGTGGAAGCCCACGCGGAGAGGACTACGAGGGTTCACTGGTTCGGCTGCGGCGTGAGCCTGCTGTCGCCGCAGGGCCTGGCCAGCGGTGGGAGTAGTAGGGGGCGGTGAGGCCTCAACAGCAGCACAAATGGCCACTAGAGGCAGGAGCAGGCAGTCTCGCTGACGCTGGTTTGGGCGGCTAGTGCAAGAAGAGCAGCGATTAAAGAAGAAGCAGGGCCGTTCGATTCAAATCCAACGGTCACTGCTGCTAGAATCGTTTGTTGACTAAGTTGGCAAAGCCCTGCATACGCGTCAACTCAGTAGGCCCACAGGCCAGCCACCGAACTGGTGCACCCCAGATGTCAGTGAGAGGAATCATTTTTTCGCGTAATAAGGAGGCAATTGATTGCGTGCGGCCAGGCCAGCGGAGGGAGTAGAGTGGGCAAGTGAAGCCTGCGCGGCATGACAACGGGCCACAAGAGGAGGGAGCAGGCAGTCTAGCCAACGCTGGTTTAGGCGGCTGGAGCAGGAAGATCAGATATTGAAGAAGCACGTCGGTCGTTGGATGGACATCCAACAGTCATTGCTGCTAGAATCATGTGTTGACTGACAAAGCCTTGCGTAAACAAGTCAGCCTCGAAATATGTGGCATGTACAACCCATTTGCTATTATTTTTATAATTTTTACTCATTTTCTAATTCATATGGAATTTATTGCAGCCCATTTTCCATTTTTAGAATTGCTGCCCATTTTCTGGTCAGTACCAGGGTTAAAAAATTAAACTAAAAATGTGCCAAATTTTGAAAATTCGCAAATTTTTGCTGCAGAACAAAATATTCTTAATCCAAATATTAGTAGTCATACTAAAACAAATTTAAAAATAAATTAGTTCTACTAGCACAAATGCCCGTGCATTGCAACGGGAAAGAAAATTGACGTGTGTCCATGAAATTTTCCTGAGTGGCATAACGACATTAGTATAGTGCCACCTAACGGCGGCAAACACGTGTACACCAAGATTTTGAAGAAAAGCATTAATTCAACCGTGCATTAGTCATGAAAGAATCCTTAACACCGATGATAAGGAACACTTCTTCATAATTCTAAAATTATGATGAAAAATTATTGCATGAGTAACTATCCATGCATTGGTTAATTTATCAATCTCATTTAATCGGGTATTCCTCTTTTATATGTTCTGTTTATCTCATGCAGCCAGAACCCACAATTCCATTTAAATCGTGTCTTTTTTATGTTTTCCTTTTTCTCATGAAGCACAGGATCCCATTTAATTTATAGTGAACCAACAAAATAGTGTGCATGTCCTCTTTTCTTTATCTCATGCAGCCTCGCTGACACCTAGAATAAAACAACATCCATATTTTTTCAGTAAATGTTGACGGTAATATAAGCAAGCCATCATGACATCATATGAAAGTAACATACTGCTGTAACAACCATTTGTAGCGATGACTGGAGTAGGCCAGCAATACATCCAGCCATAGAAGGAGTCGACATCGTAAATGAAGCCCTTGTGTTCAATGGCATCAGAGAACCATGGAGGATGTATGATCCCGTGATGGACGGGCAGATTTATCCACTTACCATAGTGACCTGTCAGATAGGCGAGACCACGGTTGAAGAACACAATTGGCTTCAAGTCTTTATAATTCGCAAATCTTGTGGGCACTTGGCATATTACAACCTTGAGCAAATGAAACTTGGTATCATGTTGGCTATTGTAAGATTCCGAGTATTCTGGGCCGTGGTGCCAAAGCAGTGCAGTGTTAATCAAAGGAAGGGGGATCAATCATCGAGTGTAGACCTCCACGAGCATCCAGCTACCGCCATCGTCGACGAGCACCATCCAAGATGTGTTCATGCCGACCTAGTACATACCGTTAATGTAGTTGAGGGTGACGAGGATCAGATCGCAGTCAAGAGGGTTGATGCTCGCCACCCTACGATCATTATGCTGTGTGATACGCCGTTTCTGAAGATCAGGCGGCATTAGCAAGCAAGGAGTTGGCTTAAAAAGCTCCGGCCTGAGGGCTTTGAGTAAACGGTACAGCCCCGATGAGCACGTGGCGAGTGGCATGGTACTGAGATTGTCCACACGCGAAACAATGAGCCTGATTACCTCTGTGGGGAGCGAATTCCGGCCAATCTTTTGGCGGACACTACTCGGTTCTGCCATTGTTAGTGCTTGGGTTTCAGAAGAGGGGGGAGGCACCTTAGTGGGGATGGAAGATTGGACAATTATGTGCGTACAAGGAGGGAGAAGCGAATATGTGCCGCGGTAGACGCTTATTTGAACCATGAAGACCAGGATTTCTTTAAGCACCAGTGCTTATTTGTACAGGGTAGACGCTTAACTAAGTGTCTCTCCTACAGAAATAGGCACCAGTGCTTCAGAAAAATCCGGTTTATTTTTCTAAGCACCTGGCTTAGCATCTCCCATTGTACAAGGCCTAAGTGGACAGGTGATGATGACTACAGCACGCCGCTTGACTTACGAGACACATACCAGCAACGTAGGGTCATATCGATGCCAGACAACTTGCTTGAGTGATCATAGTACTGGTACTCCCTACAATACCTACTACTATGCCCTAACTTGCTTGAGTAGAGTAGTAGTGGAGTAGGACTCTGCTCTACTACTAGCACCGGAGGATTAGTATATTCTAATCTAAAATAGTTACAAACTTCAATGCCTGAGCGTGGAACAACTACGAACTGCCATCGATGCTAACTCCAATCCCCAGCAAACGTTCGCTGGCAGACATGGCAGTTGCAAACGCCCGCGACGCAGTTACAGTACATGTGTAAGGGTGGCGGTTTTTTCAAATACTATGGCTTAAAAACAGGCCACCATCGGATGGAAATCTAACGGTTACGTGGGATTCGCATGATTGAGCTTGTGGCGAACAATCACCAGATATCATTACTATAAAAAGGTTAAAACACCTGGGGCTATAACTTGCACCGGCTGACCACTAACAATGATACTAACATAGTTGTAAAATGGTCAAAGACCGTGTCTACGTGGTGTTTGGAATTATATGCAAAAAAACTAGCAAGATGCACGTGCATTGCACGGAACATCAAGATGCATTTCTTTTACAAAACACCTGTTGTGATTGACCCATGCAGGAGTAATCCCATGTGTAAAATCTAATGATATCTCAAGAATTTTATCGGAAAAATGGTATCTCGACCATTTCATGTAAAAATGATATCTCGAGAAAGATGATAGATAAGGTGAGGAGGAGTGGGGTGTGGTGGTAACTGGTGGTCGGACTGGGCGGAGGCATGGGGATGGACGGCACCGGCAGCGGCCACCATGCCAGATTGTTCCAGAGACTTCCTTTTTTAATTGCTCAGCAATGAGGTTGTGGGAGATAAGGGTGAATGAGGCAAGGCCTTATCTTTAAATGTGGAGAGAGGTGTGGGTATCTTTTGTAAAATTGTCATAGTTTGCTTTCTATCCGTCAGATATAGATCGGACGGTCTATACTATAAGATGGCAGGCACACCATCATCACCAACTCAGTTTTTTATCTACTCCTACTCCTATATTACTTACTCCTATGAAAGGCTCAGCTGGTGATGATGGTGTGTCTGCCATCCGCCATTTCTGACCATTAGATCTGCATCAGACGGCTGTGATGTAAGTTGTGGCCTTTTGCAACAATTCCTACTTCTCTGCTCCAGTTTACACAAAAACCCTTAGTATCTTGAAACCAACCACATTCCTCCCTTACCTCATCAAAACAGCCCAAAGAATATATTTGGAGTGAAACATAAGATATTTTTAGTGATATGTATATCAAAACTAAACTGTTTTCTTTCAAATTTGTGAATATGTACTATTCTACTTTGGACCCATTGCAACAAACGGGCTCATTGCTATAAAGGTTTATCTCTTACATCATCTGCAACGAACACCTGGTGTACTGGTCCGGGCCGGATGCTTGGAGCGCGATGGCCCGAGTTCTAATTATGTCCTAAACTGTAGCTTTTTATATATTTTTAATATATACTTCTTTCACTACTGTAGTGGGAGTGGAACCCCAAAGTACTTAGAATACAAGATTAAGGATGGATTTGTTTCTTTCTAACTTTCTGTAAGTCAGGTACACTGTACTGACAGTGGAACCCATAGAGTACTTAGAATACAAGATTAAGGATGCAATAAACTTTTTATAAAGGGAGAATCATACACGCAATGAACTCAAATGGATTGGACGTGACTCTATTATTCTCCAACGGCAATCGGAAAATTTCCTCCCGTGGGCTGGAGTAGGTTTCTCGGTTTGCATGCAGGTTTAACGGAGGGGTTTGATGGAGGAGAGGAGGCATGTTTAGTCGGGCATGCAGCGGGCGGCGCAGTACTATTCGATTTGACAGCTATTAGTATATTATAAAAAAGAAAGAAGAGTAGTAGAGATAGAGATAAGAGTAGAGACAGAGACGAGGGAGGAGCACCATCTACCGCTTCGTGTGCTACTCATGCGCTCCATTCGGCGGTCGCAACGTCCCCTACAGCCACTCCCTCCTACGCTCCATTCGGCGGACGCTGTTGAAATTTGGGGAGCGCACTCTCGCGACTGCTGGCAACGACGACTTCACTGATGACGACTTCTTCCCCGACCTCGACAACCTCTTCCTCAATGACATGGGCGACAACCTCAATGCCAACGGTGCTGCTCCCGTTGCACCGTATGTGTTTCTGTCCTTCCTCTTCAAAATCGTGGTAGAATTTATGTTTCTAGTCTGTGTCCTAGATTCGATCTATTCATCTACTATGCTAGTCCACATGATTAGTTTAATCTCTCTTATAGCCATCATGATTTATTTTGTGCTTATTTGGACTAAATCTCGTAGAAAATTGTGATACGTCTCCAACGTATCTATAATTTTTTATTGTTCCATGCTATTATATTATGTGTTTTGGATGTTTAATGGGCTTTATTATACCTTTTTATATTATTTTTGGACCTAACCTATTAACCGAAAGCCCAGTGCAAATTGATGTTTTTTTGCCTATTTCAGTGTTTCACAGAAAATGAATATCAAATGGAATCGAAACGGAATGAAACCTTCGCGAGGATCATTTTTGGAACAAACGCAATCCAGGAGACTTGCAGTGGACGTCAAGGAAGCAGCGAGGAAGCCACGAGGTAGGAGGGCGCACCCCAGGGGGGTGGGCGCGCCCCCACCCCCGTGGGACCCTCGCAGCTCCACCGACCTACTTCTTTCACCTATATATACTCTTATACCCTGAAACCTTCGGGGAGATCCACGAAACACCTTCTCTACCGCCGCAACCTTCTGTACTCGTGAGATCCCATCTTGGGGCCTTTTCCGGCGATCTGTTGGAGGGGTATTCGATCACGGAGGGCTTCTACATCAACACCCTAGCCTCTCCGATGATGTGTGATTAGTTTACCAGAGACTGATACGTCTCCAACGTATCTATAATTTTTGATTGTTCCATGCTATTATATTATCTATTTTGGATGTTTAATGGGCTTTAATATACCTTTTTATATTATTTTTGGGACTAACCTACTAACCAAAGGCCAAGTGCAAATTACTGTTTTTGCCTATTTCAGTGTTTCGCAGAAAAGGAATATCAAATGGAATCCAAACGGAATGAAACTGTCGGGAGAGTGATTTTTGGAACAAACGCAATCCAGGAGACTTGGAGTGGACGTCAAGGAAGCATCGAGGAGGCCATGAGGCAGGGCAGCGCGCCCCCACCCTCGTGGCTCCCCCGACCGTCTTCTTTCGCCTATATATACTCATATACCCCGAAAACATCCGAGAGCACCAAGAAACACTATTTCCACCGCTGCAACCTTCTGTACCCAAGAGATCCCATCTTGGGGCCTTTTCCGGAGTTCCGCCGGAGGGGGAATAAATCACGGAGGGATTCTACATCAACACCATGGCCTCTCCGATGATGTGTAAGTAGTTTACCACAGACCGTCGGGTCCATAGTTATTAGCTACATGGCTTCTTCTCTCTTTTTGGATCTCAATACAAAGTTCTCCTCGATCTACTTGGAGATCTATTTGATGTAATTCTTTTGCGGTGTGTTTGTCGAGATCTGATGAATTGTGGGTTTATGATCAAGATTATCTATGAAAAATATTTGATTCTTCCCTGAAATCTTTTATGTATGATTTGTTATCTTTGCAAGTCTCTTTGAATTATCAGTTTGGTTTGGCCTACTAGATTGATCTTTCTTGCAATGGGAGAAGTGCTTAGCTTTGGGTTCAATCTTGCGGTGTCCTTTCCCAGTGACAGCAGCGGCAGCAAGGCACGTATTGTATCGTTGCCATCGAGGATAAAAAGATGGGGTTTATATCATATTTCTTGAGTTTATCCCTCTACATCATGTCATCTTGCCTAATGTGTTACTCTGTTCTTATGAACTTAATACTCTAGATGCATGCTGGATAGCGGTCGATGTGTGGAGTAATAGTAGTAGATGCAGAATCGTTTCAGTCTACTTGTCGCGGACGTGATGCCTATATACATGATCATGCCTAGATATTCTCATAATTATGCACTTTTCTATCAATTGCTCGATAGTAATTTGTTTACCCACCGTAATACTTATGCTATCTTGAGAGAAGCCACTAGTGAAACCTATGGCCCCGGGTCTATTTTCCATCATATAAGTTTCCAATCTATTTTAATTTGCAATCTTTACTTTCAATCTATATCATAAAAATACCAAAAATATTTATCTTATCATCTCTATCAGATCTCATTTTTGCAAGTGGCCGTGAAGGGATTGACAACCCCTTTATCGCGTTTGTTGCAAGGTTCTTATTTGTTTGTGTAGGTACGAGGTGACTTGCGTGTAGTCTCCTACTGGATTGATACATTGGTTCTCAAAAACTGAGGGAAATACTTATGCTACTTTGCTGCATTACCCTTTCCTCTTCAAGGGAAAACCAACGCAATGCTCAAAAGGTAGCAAGAAGGATTTCTGGCGCCGTTGCCGGGGAGGTTGCACCAAGTCAAGTCAAGATTTGATCCCCAGTCAACAAGCCATTTCTGGCGGCGTTGCC
This sequence comes from Triticum urartu, assembly GCF_056163025.1. Classification (NCBI taxonomy): domain Eukaryota; kingdom Viridiplantae; phylum Streptophyta; class Magnoliopsida; order Poales; family Poaceae; genus Triticum; species Triticum urartu. The sequence goes on from NC_141879.1 coordinate 330,927,398, forward strand.
GGGGAGATCCAGACACAAGTTAATACATACCAAGTACCCATCACAAACTCTTATCCCTCGCATTACATTATTTGCCATTTGCCTCTCGTTTTCCTCTCCCCCACTTCACCTCTGCCGTTTTCTTCACCCCTCTTCCGTTTGTCCTTCAGTTTGCCCGTGTTACCATGTGCCTTTTATTTGCTTGCATCTTCGCTTGCTAAAAATTTATTGATATGGATCCTCATCCTCTTGCTAATCTTTTTAAAAGATCCAATTATGGTGAACCGATTGCTAGTGAGTTGAGTGCACTAGATTATCTTTATGGGGTTTTGCTTGAATTTTGTGAATCTGAAAAGTATGATGAATACTTTATGAAGCGATTCATGATAGATCTTTGAATAAAAATCATGATTCCAATGATTTTATTATAAATTCTATTAATGTCGATTGTGTTAATGATATGCAAAACCCTAAGCTTGGGGATGCTAGTTTTGCTATGTCCACCACTTGTTGCAATGATCATGATTGGGGTGATTCTTCTTATGATCTTGAGAATTTATTTAAGCCCCATGATGAATATAAGATTGATAATAATGTTTGCAATAATATTGAAAGTGGGTTTGGAAGAGTGTCAACTTTAGATCCCACATATCTGGAAAATGTTCAATCTTATGACATTTTTGATAAAAGTGGGTTTGGAGAGGTCCTGACTTTAGTTAATGTTAATCCCACTATTTTGGAAGAGTGTCAACTTTGCATGCATGTGGATTGTGTTGAAAATATTTTATGTGATAGCTATTTTGTTGAATTTGCTTTTGATGCCACATGTAATGATAGAGGAAAATATGGTTGTAGAAATTTTCATGTTACAAAATTACCTCTCGTCATGTTGTGATTGCTATTGTTTCTTTCCTCTTCCTTGCATATGCTAGTTTTTGCTTGCTATGATAATTTGTTTGCCTATAAGATTCCTATGCATAGTAAGTATGTTAGACTTAGATGTGATTTTCATATGATTCATGATGCTCTCTTTGTGCTTCAATTCTTGTCTTTCATGTGAGCATCATCGAAATTGTCAATGCCTAGCCAGGGGCGTTAAACGATAGCGCTTGTTGGGAGACAACCCAATTTTATTTTTGGTTCTTGTTTTTGTTACTGTTTAGTAATAAATAATTCATCTAGCTTCTATTTAGATGTGTTTTTATGATTTTAATTAGTGTTTGTTCCAAGTAGAACCTTTGGGAAGACTTGCGGGAAGTCTTTGCGATCTTGCTGTAAAAAAACAGAAACTTTAGCGCTCACGAGATTTGCTGCCATTTTTACTGGAGAGAGAGATTATGTTGATTCTTTTTTCAGATGATTAATAGACAAATTACTCACGTCCACCAATTTATTTCAGAATTTTTGGGCTTACAAAAGTATTCGAAACCTACAGATTACTACAGACTATTCTGTTTTTGATTGATTCTGTTTTTCGTGTGTTGTTTGCTTATTTTGATGAATCTATGGCTAGTATCGGGGGGTATGAACCATAGAGAAGTTTAAATATAGTAGATTTAACACCAAAATAAATAAAGAATTAGTTCATTACAGTACCTTAAGTGGTGGTTTGTTTTCTTATACTAACGGAGCTCATGAGATTTTCTGTTGAGTTTTGTGTCGTGAAGTTTTCAAGTTTTGGGTAAAGATTTGATGGATTATGGAATTAGGAGTGGCATGAGCCTAAGCTTGGGGATGCCAAAGGCACCCCAAGGTTAAATTCAAGGACAACCAAAAGCCTAATCTTGGGGATGCCCCGGAAGACATCCCCTCTTTCATCTTCGTCCATCGGTAATTTTACTTGATGCTATATTTTTATTCACCACATGATATGTGTTTTGCTTGGAGCGTCTTGTATGATTTGAGTCTTTGCTTTTTAGTTTACCACAATCATCCTTGCTGTACACACATTTTGGGAGAGACACACATGAATCGGAATTTATTAGAATACTCTTTGTGCTTCACTTATATCTTTTGAGCTAGATAATTTTGCTCTAGTGCTTCACTTATATCTTTTTAGAGCACGGTGGTGGTTTTATTTTATAGAAATTATTGATCTATCATGCTTCACTTATATCATTTTGAGAGTCCTCTAGAACAGCATGGTAATTTTCTTTGGCTATAAAATTAGTCCTAATATGATAGGCATCCAAGATGGGTATAATAAAAACTATCATAAAAAGTGCATTGAATACTATGAGAAGTTTGATACTTGATGATTGTTTTGAGGTATGAAGATGGTGATATTAGAGTCATGCTAGTTGAGTAGTTGTGAATTAGAGAAATACTTGTGTTAAAGTTTGTGATTCCCGTAGCATGCACGTATGGTGAACTGTTATGTGATGAAGTCGGAGCATGATTTATTTATTGATTGTCTTCCTTATGAGTGGCGGTCAGGGATGAGCGATGGTCTTTTCCTACAAATCTATCCCCCTAGGAGAATGCGTGTTGTACTTTGTTTCAATAACTAATAGATTTTTGAAATAAGTATGTGAGTTCTTTATGACTAATGTTGAGTCCATGGATTATACGCACTCTCACCCTTCCACCATTGCTAGCCTCTCTAGTACCGTGCAACTTTCGCCGGTACCATAAACCCACCATATACTTTCCTCAAAACAGCCACCATACCTACCTATTATGGCATTTCCATAGCTATTCCGAGATATATTGCCATGCAACTTACCACCGTTCCATTTATTATGACACGCTTCATCATTGTCATATTGCTTTGCATGATCATGTAGTTGAAATCGTATTTGTGGCAAAGACACCTTCATAATTCTTTCATACATGTCACTCATGAGTCATTGCACATCCCGATACACCGCCGGAGGCATTCACATAGAGTTGTTAGTAAATAAAAGTGTGATGATCATTATTATTAGAGCATTGTCCCATGTGAGGAAAGGATGATGGAGACTATGATTCCCCCACAGGTCGGGATGAGACTCTGGATGAAAAAAGGAGAAAGGCCATAAAAAAGAGAAGGCCCAAAAAAAGAGAAAAAAATGAGAGAAAAAGAGAGAAGGGACAATGTTACTATCCCTTTTACCACACTTGTGCTTCAGAGTAGCACCATGATCTTCATGATAGAGAGTCTCTTATGTTGTCACTTTCATATACTAGTGGGAATTTTACAATATAGAACTTGGCTTGTATATTCCAATGATGGCTTCCTCAAAATGCCCGAGGTCTTCGTGAGCAAGCGAGTTGGATGCACGCCCACTTAGTTTCTTTTGTTGAGCTTTCATACACTTATAGCTCTAGTGCATCTGTTGCATGGCAATCCCTACTCACTCACATTGATATCTATTGATGGGCATCTCCATAGCCCGTTGAAATGCCTAGTTGATGTGAGACTATCTTCTCCTTTTTGTCTTCTCCACAACCACCATTCTATTCCACATATAGTGCTATGTCCATGGCTCACGCTCATATATTACGTGAAGATTGAAAAAGTTTGAGAACATCAAAAGTATGAAACAATTGCTTGGCTTGTCATCGGGGTTGTGCATGATTTGAATATTTTGTGTGGTGAAGGGGGAGCATAGCCAGACTATATGATTTTGTAGGGATAACTCTCTTTGGCTATGTTATTTTCAAAAGACATGATTGCTTTGTTAGTATGCTTGAAGTATTATTATTTTTATGTCAATATTAAACTTTTGTCTTGAATCTTTTGGATCTGAACATTCATGCCACAATAAAGAAAATTAAATTCAGAATTATGCTAGGTAGCATTCCACATCAGAAATTCTGTTTTTATCATTTACCTACTCGAGGACGAGCAGGAATTAAGCTTGGGGATGCTTGATACATCTCCAACGTATCTATAATTTTTTATTGTTCCATGCTATTATATTATCTGTTTTGGATGTTTAATGAGCTTTAACATACCTTTTTATATTATTTTTGGGACTAACCTATTAACCAAAGGCCCAGTGCAAATTGCTGTTTTTTTTGCCTATTTCAGTGTTTCACGGAAAAGGAATATCAAACGGAATCCAAACGGAATGAAACCTTCGGGAGAGTGATTTTTGGAACAAACACAATCCAGTAGACTTGGAGTGGACGTCAAGGAAGCATCGAGGAGGCCACGCGGTAAGGAGGCGCACCCAAGGGGGGCAGGCGCGCCCCCACCCTCATGGGCCCCTCGTGGCTCCCCCGACCGACTTCTTTCACCTATATATACTCATATACCCTGAAAACATCCGAGAGCACCACAAAACCCTATTTCCACCGCCACAACCTTCTGTACCCAAGAGATCCGATCTTGGGGCCTTTTCCGGAGCTCCGCCGGAGGGGAAATCAATCACGGAGGGCTTCTACATCAACACCATGGCCTCTCCAATGATGTGTGAGTAGTTTACCATAGACCTTCGGGTCCATAGTTATTATCTAGATGGCTTCTTCTCTCTTTTTGGATCTCAATACAAAGTTCTCCTCGATCTTCTTGGAGATCTATTTGATGTAATTCTTTTGCGGTGTGTTTCTCGAGATCTGATGAATTGTGGGTTTATGATCAAGATTAACTATCAAAAACATTTGATTCTTCTTTGAAATCTTTTATGTATGATTTGTTATCTTTGCAAGTATCTTTGAATTATCAGTTTGGTTTGCCCTACTAGATTGATCTTTCTTGCAATGGGAGAAGTGCTTAGCTTTGGGTTCAATCTTGCGGTGTCCTTTCCAAGTGACAGCAAGGCACGTATTGTATTGTTGACATCGAGGATAAAAAGATGGGGTTTATATCATATTTCTTGAGTTTATGCCTCTACATCATGTCATCTTGCCTAATGCGTTACTATGTTCTTATGAACTTAATACTCTAGATGCATGACGGATAGCGGTTGATGTGTGGAGTAATAGTAGTAGATGCAGAATTGTTTCGGTCTACTTGTTGCGGATGTGATGCCTATATACATGATCATTCCTAGATATTCTCATAATTATGCACTTTTCTATCAATTTCTCGACAGTAATTTGTTTACCCACCGTAATACTTATGCTATCTTGAGAGAAGCCACTAGTGAAACCTATGGCCCCCTAATCTATTTTCCATCATATAAGTTTCCAATCTATTTTACTTTGCAATATTTACTTTCAATCTATATCATAAAAATATCAAAAATATTTATCTTATTATCTCTATCAGATCTCAATTTTGCAAGTGGCCGTTAAGGGATTGACAACCCCTTTATCGTGTTGGTTGCAAGGTTCTTATTTGTTTGTGTAGGTACGAGGTGACTTGCGCATAGTCTCCTACTGGATTGATACCTTGGTTCTCAAAAACTGAGGGAAATTCTTACGCTACTTTTTTGTATCACCCTTTCCTCTTCAAGGGAAAACCAACGCAATGCTCATGAGGTAGCACAGACCTTCGGGTCCATAGTTATTTGCTAGATGGCTTCTTCTCTCTCTTTGGATCTCAATACAAAGTTCTGCTCGATCTTCTTGGAGATCTATTCGATGTAACTCTTTTTGCGGTGCGTTTGCCGAGATCCGATGAATTGTGGGTTTATGAACTTGATTATCTATGAATATTGATTCTTCTCTGAATTCTTATACTCATGATTTGATATCTTTGCAAGTCTCTTCGAATTATCAGTTTAGTTTGGCCTACTAGATTGATCTTTCTTGCAATGGGAGAAGTGCTTAGCTTTGGGTTCAATCTTGCGGTGCTCGATCCAAGTGACAGAAAGGGACAAAACACGTATTGTATTGTTGCCATCGAGGATAAAAAGATGGGGTTTATACCATATTTCTTGAGTTTATCCCTCTACATCATGCCATCTTGCCTATTGTGTTACTCTGTTCTTATGAACTTAATACTCTAGATCCATGCTGGATAGCGGTCGATGTGTGGAGTAATAGTAGTTGATGCAGAATCGTTTCGGTCTACTTGTCACGGACATGATGCCTATATTCATGATCATTTCCTTAAATATCATCATAACTATGCGCTTTTCCATCAATTTCTCGGGAGTAATTTGTTCACCCACCGTAATACATGCTACCTTGAGAGAAGCCACTAGTGAAACCTATGGCCCCCGGTTCTACTGTACATCATATAAGTTTCCAATCTACAATTCTAGTTTACTATTTATTTTCCAATCTTTATTTTCCAATCTATACCACAAAAATACCAAAAATATTTATCTTGATATCTTTATCAAATCTCACTTTTTCAAGTGGCCATGAAGGGATTGACAACCCCTTTATCGCGTTGGTTGCAAGGTTCTTATTTGTTTGTGCAGGTACTAGGCGATGTGCGTGTAGTCTCCTACTGGAATGATACCTTGGTGTTCAAAAACAGAGGGAAATACTTACGCTACTTTGCTGCATCACCCCTTCCTCTTCAAGGGAAAACCAACGCATGCTCAAGAGGTAGCAAGAAGGATTTCTGGCGCTCTTGCCGGGGAGATCTACGCACAAGTCAAGACATACCAAGTACCCATCACAAACTCTTATCCCTCGCATTATATTATTTGTCATTCGCCTCTCGTTTTCCTCTCCCCCACTTCACCCTTACTGTTTTATTCGCCTCTTTTCTGTTTGCCCTTTTTCCGTTCGCCTTCTTTCGCTTGTTTCTTCTGTGCTTGTGTGTTGGATTGATTGTTTGTCACGATGGCTCAAGACAATACTAAATTGTGTGACTTTTCCAATACCAACAATAATGATTTTATTAGCACTTCGATTGCTCCTCTTACCGATGATGAATCTTGTGAAATTAATACTGCTTTGCTGAATCTTGTCATGAAAGATCAATTTGCTGGCCTTCCTAGTGAAGATGCCACTACCCATCTGTTGGGGATATTACTATCTGTTATGACCCGTCCAGGAGGGGCCGGGTCAGCCCCAATGGTGGGTTACACAAGAAGCCCAGTAAAATTCAAGATTATAGTTTATTAAATCTTATAGAAGGACCAAAGGCCTGAAGGCGGTTTAAGGCCTGATATTGTGAACCGTCGTATGTAAGGAAAGACTTGTAAAGAAAGGCATGTAAAAGAAGTCACCGAGCCGGACACGATTATGAGCCGGCCGGGACTCTGTAGGCCACCAGGCGTCAACCCATGTATATAAGGGGACGACCCGGTGGCGGCTTAGGGCAAGAAACAACAAGTCGATAACCAAGCCAGCGAGTTGAGCCTCTTGGTGATCGAAACCCCAGCAATACCAATCCCAACTAGACGTAGGCTTTTACCTTCATCGTAAGGGGCCGAACTAGTATAAAACCCTCTCGTGTCCTTTGTCCCGATTAACCCCTTTAAGCTTCCTAGTGCGATGGCCCTACGACTAAGTCCTTGCTCTGGGACATCTTCTGTGACAATTCCACGACAGTTGGCGCCCACCGTGGGGCCAAACCACGGTGGATTTGAGTTCTTGAAGGGCAACTTCGAAGGGCTCAAGGGATACGCTGTGGGCCGGATGACTAAAAGTCGTCGCGGTAAGCTCTACATCGACGACAAAGGCTGGGGCCCGGAGGCCGGCTCAATTGAGTATGGATACCGGGTCTCCTTCGGCAGAATTCACGTCTTCATAGGCCGGATCGGCGAGTCAGGTCCTGAGCCGGACATCCACACCATCCTCATCGAAACGGCTCGGCACACGAGGACCGCCCGTGTTCAATCTTCCGTGAAGCATGCCTTCGTAGGCCGCGTCCACGGCGGTGAATACTCTGAAGGATCGGTGGAGGGCGGTGAGATGGCCGTCTGTTCTGATACTGCTTCATCAACGGGTGAGACGGACTCTTTGTACCAGCTGCAGGACGGCATGCTCGGGGGCTGTTCCGATGGCAGCAGTATTCCGGACCCTCTCGAGCCACCGAATTGGGCCGGAGTCTTCATGGCAGGGACACAGCCCGGGCAGAACTCTACACCAGCGGCGGCGACAGCTACCAGGTCGGCTGCGGCTGGGTCAGGAGACCCCGCCTGCCCCCCGGCCCAGATCTTGATGGACCTCATGGATAAACTAACGACTCTGTTGACTGCCGGGGTAGAGTCGGCGGATAAAGCCCAGCATGACGTAGAGGTGGCACGCGTACGTGAAGAGATGGTGCAGGCTAAGGAAAATATAGCCGCAGAGGAAGTCAGGATGGCAGCAGAGCTGGCGGCTTTGGACGTTCGTGCTCAACAGCTTCAAGCGGAGACCTTCCGGCTCTCGGTGGATCTGAACGCGTCGAACGAGGTCATGAGGAGGAGGCATCAGAAAACCCAATCACGTCTGCCTCTGACGCTCGATCCTAGGAATCTTTTTCACACACCCGGAGCCGGGGGAAGTAACCCGCCAGAGGCACCCCGGATTACAACACCCGGCGCACCGATCCAGCGCACGCCATGGATCCAGCTTGTATAATTACCGCTCCACCTCATTAGCCCCCAAACCGCCGCCGGGTCACTTCTCCAACCCTTTGGAAAACCTCATCGCAGCATCGGCTCGTCTGGCGGCTCTTCCGATGGAAGGTGACTCACCGGCGGCAATTGAAATGCGGAGGGTAAGAGAACTTCTCCAAACAGCTATGGCGCAGCAGGATGCATACTCCTACAGTCGAGACAGGATCCATTCAACTCCTCGCCCAAGCCGGAGCCCGAGTTGCAGTAGGCATATGGAATCCACAGATATGTCAAGCAACGCTCAACGCCGCAACCGGCCATACAGGTATGAGCTGGTGTGGCTGGGTCCCTCAACTTGGCGGATCAGGAGAGGATTCGTCAAGACGCAGAACAAGCAGCTCAAATGGCAGCGGATCAGGCGGCTCATCAAACTTTTCTAGCTTATCCAGCAACCTCGGTTGAGGCAGGAGTGGCCACAAGAACCATAGGCATTCCTTGCTTGGTGCCGGCCATACGTAGTGAGCGTTTGCCAAAGGACTTTAAGGGGCCTCGTAAGGTGCCTAATTACACAGCTGACTTACAGCCCGGGGCTTGGATTGAGAGTTATGAGATGGCTATGGAGTTATTGGAGGTCAGTGATGCAGCAATGGCCAAGTATTTCACTATGATGTTAGATGGAACAACTCATACTTGGTTGAAGGGATTGCCACCCAATTCTATCGGCTCATGGGCGGAGTTGAAGGCCCGGTTCATCCAGAACTTTAAAGACACGTGTAAGCAGCCTATGTCGATTGTGGACCTGACCAATTGCAAGCAACAGGATGGTGAATCCACAACCCATTGGGTGCGCCGGGTCAAGGAGATAATACATTCATCTGATAAGATGGATGTCGGCTCAGCAGTCTTGATGTTGGAGAAAAATTGCCATTTTGAACCTTTGAAGCAGAAGCTGGGGCGGCTCAAGCGTGACTGTAATGACATGGGAACGTTGATGGCGGCTCTCGTCAAGTATGCTAATTCTGACACTACCAAGGACCCGGTGTCTGACGAAGAAAAGGCAACGAAGGGAAAGAAGAACGGCAACGGCAAGGGTCACCCGCATAACCCGGCGAATCAAGGAGGTAATAAACGTAAGGCTGATGAATTTGTTGCTAACACCAATACACAAGGCGGAAATCAACGGCGCAAGGGCCGACAACCCCTCGGTCGGGCGGGTCAGGTCCCACCCTTGAGCAATTATTGAATGAGCCTAGTCCAAAATACGGTACCCGGGAGAAGCCAGCGACCCACCTGTGGAAAGATTGTACGATCATGAAGGCATTTAAAAATTCAAACGCGTTTGATGGAGGTCATGGCCCAGGTGGCGGCTCAGGTGGAGGCGGTTTCCAAGGCCCGAGCGCCGGCTTAGGTGGATGTGACGCCCGGATAATCAAGCTACAGTAACCTCTGCTAATGATGCCACGTCACCACTCTTACTGTTGTAAATCTCACGATGGTTCAATCCCGTTCGAATTCAAAATTTCAAAATCAGGTCAAACGGTAAAGTTTTCAAACATTAAAATGTTCTAGAGGTGGCAAATAATGCTTAAGTAATTATGGTGGAGGATCACATTTTTATAAAATAATTAAAAGCACTGAACTAAATAAAACAGTGGCTTATGCAAATAATTAGATGCATTTTATAAATATTAAAACATTAAACTATTTTATTAGGTATGAGAAATTAATGTGGCAATAGAGTATTTATAAATACTAATTTAGGGGCTAGTGGTATATTTTATAAAACCAAAAAAATAAATAAAACAAAAGAAACTTAAAAAAACCCAGAAACAAACAAAAAAAGGGGGAAAGAGAGAAAGGCCCCTACTGGGCTTCGGCCCAGCAGGCCGGCCCACTCGGCCACAGGCCCAGGCCGCCCCCCCCCACTACCCCCTCCTTATCCACCCCCCCTGGAACCCTAACCCCCACCCGATCCCCACTCCCCCCCACTCGCCCCACCCCGCTCGCCCCCCTCGCTCCCTCCCCGATCTGGATCGGGGAAGCGAACCCACGACCGCGCCGAGCCCAACGCGCCCCCGCCGCTCGACGACGACGCCGGAGCCGTCCCTCGCCGCAGCCGCTCGTCTCCCCGTCGCGCGGCCGTCCTCGTCCTCCCCCCGAACGGCCTCCACGAGCCCGCGCCGCCGCCTGGACCTCGCCGCCTCGACCCCCCCGATGCCACCGTCGCCTTCCTCCTCGCCGGCGCCATCGTCACCGGACCACCTCGACCCCACGGCCGAGACCCTACGCCCCGCCGTGAGCTCCGGCCCCCTCCCTCTCTCCCATGGTTCTCTGACCGCGGCCTCGCGTGGCCCTGCTGCTCGCCTCGCCGCCGTTCAGTGCCCGCGCGGCCTCTGCCCCGCGACGCTGCGCTCCCCCGGCTCGCTACCGTTGCCTCTGTCGCTCCTCTGCTGCTGCTCGCCCGCGCCCCGCCGTGGCCACGCACCGCTGCTGCCGCTGCGCCTCCCTAGCGCCCGCCGCGCCTGCGGTGGCCCTTGCGGCCCCGCCTCTCCGCCGGCCACCATTGCACCTGGCCTCGCCCCTGCTTCCCCTTGCCGGTGCCGCGCCGCCGCTCCGGTGGCCATCGCCGGCCACGGCCTTGCCCGCGCCCCGTTTGGGCGAGCGCCCGCACCCGCTCGCCCGCGCCCCCTAGGCCCCGATGGGCCACTGACATGGGGGCCCCAGCCCCAGAACGTTTTGTTAAAAAAAAGGAATTAAAAATAATATGTAAAATACATAAAATAAATAAATAGATAATGATTTAATTAATTAATTAATTAAGGAATTAATTAAGTTAATTAATTATAATTAGATTAACCTAATCACTAATTAACCTAATTAACTGTTAGTTAATTAAAACAGAGTATGACGAACGGGACCCACATGTCAGGTTGACCTGGTCAATTGCTGACGTCATGCTGACGTCATGATGACGTCAGCAAGCACTGTTCTGGATAATGTTGTATTAAATTAATTAAATAAATCCTGAAAATGATTTAAATCTTTTAAAATTAATAAAAAATAAACCGCAGCTCAGATGGAAAAACTTTGTACATGAAAGTTGCTCAGAACGATGAGACGAATTTGAATACGCAGCCCGTTTATCCGCCACGCATCCCTAGCATAGCGAACACGCAACTTTCCCCCTCCGTTTCATCTGTCCGAAAACGCGAAACACCGGGGATACTTTCCCGGATGTTTCCCCCTTCACCGGTATCACCTCATACCGCGATAGGACACCCCTAGCACCGCTACTTGTCATGTCATGCATCCTATGCATCTGTTTGCTTAAATATTTATTGTTTCTTCCCCCTCTTCTCTCGCTAGACACCGAGACCGACGCCGCTGCTACCCAATACGACTTCGGAGTTGACGATCCCTCTCTCTTGACAGAGCAACCAGGCAAGCCCCCCCTTTGATCACCAGATATCGCCTACTCTTCTCTATACTGCTTGCATTAGAGTAGTGTAGCATGTTACTGCTTTCCGTTATTCCTATCCTGATGCATAGCCTATCCTTGCTACTACTGTTGTTACCATTACCTGCTATCCTACTGCTTAGTATAGGATGCTAGTGTTCCATCAGTGGCCCTACACTCTTGTCCGTCTGCCATGCTATACTACTGGGTCGTGATCACTTCGGGAGGTGACCACGGGCATATACAATATACTTTACACAGTTACCTTACCTGTGATACTGTTCGGAGATGGGGGCTGAAGGGGCAGGTGGCTCCATCCCGGTAGAGGTGGGCCTGGGTTCCCGACGGCCCCCGACTGTTACTTGAGGCAGAGCGACAGGGCAGGTTCAGACCACCTAGGAGAGAGGTGGGCCTGGCCCTGGTCGGCGTTCGCAGATACTTAACACGTTTAACGAGATCTTGGTATTTGATCTGAGTCTGGCTACTGGCCTATACGCACTAACCATCTACGCGGGGACAGTTATGGGCACTCGACGTCGTGGTATCAGCCGAAGCCTTCGTGACGTCAGCAACGGAGCGGCGCGCGCTGGATTGGACTGGAACGCCACTAGGCTAGGTCTGCGTCCGGCCGCCCACGCAACGTGCAGGTGTGCTAAGGGCGATGGGCCCAGACCCCTGGGCGCTTAGGTTTAGACCGGCGTGCTGACCTCTCTGTTGGTCTAGGTGGGGCTGCGACGTGTTGATCTTACGAGGCCGGGCATGGCCCAGGAAAGTGTGTCCGGCCAAATGGGATCGAGCGTGTTGGGTTATGTGGTGCACCCCTGCAGGGAAGTTAATCTATTCGAATAGTCGTGATCTTCGGTAACAGGACGACTTGGAGTTGTACCTTGACCTTATGACAACTAGAATCAGATACTTAATAAAACACACCCTTCCAAGTGCTAGATACAACCGGTGATCGCTCTCTCACAGGGCGACGAGGGGAGGATCATCGGTTAGGATTATGCTATACGATGCTGCTTGGAGGACTTCAGTCTACTCTCTTCTACATGCTGCAAGACGGAGGCTGCCAGAAGCGTAGTCTTCGAAAGGACTAGCTATCCCCCTCTTATTCCGGCTTTCTGCAGTCCAGTCCACATATAATAGCCTTATTCCAGTTGATACCAATGCATACATATGTAGTATAGCTCCTTGCTTGCGAGTACTTTGGATGAGTACTCACGGTTGCTTTCTCCCTCTTTTCCCCCTACCCCTTCTACCTGGTTGTCGCAACCAGATGTTGGAGCCCAGGAGCCAGACGCCACCTTCGACGATGACTCCTACTGCACCGGAGGTGCCTACTACTACGTGCTGCCCGCTGTCGACGACCAGGAGTAGTTTAGGAGGATCCCAGGCAGGAGGCCTGCGCCTCTTTCGATCTGTATCCCAGTTTGTGCTAGCCTTCTTAAGGCAAACTTGTTTAACTTATGTCTGTACTCAGATATTGTTGCTTCCGCTGACTCGTCTATGATCGATCTCTTGTATTCGAGCCCTCGAGGCCCCTGGCTTGTAATATGATGCTTGTATGACTTATTTTATTTGTAGAGATGTGTTGTGATATCTTCCCATGAGTCCCTGATCTTGATCGTACACGTTTGCGTGTATGATTAGTGTACGATTAAATCGGGGGCGTCACAGTGGAGGAGGATTCCACGGTCAGGGCCATCCTGGTAACCAAGGAGGGTATAATCCGCAACCCGGCCAAGGTAATCAGCAACAACAGTCCGGATATCAGAGCAATCCGAAGCAGCTGAATAGTGGGCAATACCATGTATTCACCACTAGCTTATGTAAGAGAGACCAGAAACTTCACAATAGGGTCGTCAATGCCGTTGAACCGACGGTTCCACGTTACTTACGTTGGTCAGAGCAGCCTATTGTGTGGAGCAGAGAGGATCACCCACCCCAGGTCGATAATCCGGGTCACTTGGCTTTGGTGGTGGCACCTCAGGTTGGTGGATACAAATTCACTAAAGTACTCATGGATGGAGGCAGCAGCATCAACATCCTCTATTATGAGACGTTCCGCCGGATGGGATTGACTGATAAGAGTCTTAAACAATCCAACATTGTTTTTCACGGTGTGGTTCCTGGCAAGTCGGCATACCCAGTGGGTAAGATTGAACTGGAAGTAGCCTTTGGGGATGAGTATGACTCCAGAGCAGAAAAATTAACCTTTGAGGTGTTTAAGATCAAAAGCCCATATCATGCTTTGTTTGGACGGCTGGCTTATGCCAAATTCATGGCTCGGCCATGTTATGTGTATTTGCAGCTTAAGATGCCGGGTTATAAGGGCACCATCACAGTACACGGGAGCCGGAAAATAGCCTTGGTGTGAAGAAGGTGATGCTGCCTATGCTGAATCTGTCTATGCAACAGAGGAGTTCAAATTTTACAAAGATCATGTTGACCCGGCAGACATGACGTCATTAAAGAAACCAACAACAGAGCATGAGTCGGTGTTGAAGTTCAAATCAGCTGATGACACCAAGATGGTTGACTTTGTGCCTGGCGACTCATCCAAGCAGTTCATCATCAGTGCTAACTCCAAAATAGGAAAGCGCGCTCATCGAGTTCATCCGTGAGAACCGGGAGATCTTCGCATGGAAACCTTCAGACATGCCGGGTGTCCCGAGGGAACTCGCTGAGCACACTTCAATATTGATCCAAAGTTTAAACCTGCCAGACAATTTCTCTGACGGTTCAATGAAGAAAGGCGCAAGGCCATTGTTGAAGAGGTGGCCTAGCTTTTGGCAGCTAGGTTCATTATAGAAGTCTTTCACCCAGAGTGGTTAGCCAACCCGGTGCTTGCACTCAAAAAGAATGGCACCTGGCATATGTGTGTGGATTACACTGATCTAAACAAGGTTTGTCCGGCTGATCCTTTTGCCCTCCCCCGTATTGATCGGATCATTGATGCTACGGCGGGTTGCGCACGTATGAGTTTCTTGGATGCTTATTCCGGTTATCATCAGATCAAGATGGCAGTCAAGGATCAGGAGAAGACGGCTTTTATCACTCCGTTTGGAGCTTTCTGCTATGTGTCTATGCCTTTTGGGCTTAAGAGTGCCCAGGCGACTTACCAACGGTGTGTGCAGAATTGTCTTCACGATCAAATTGGGCGTAATGTTCATGCTTATGTGGATGATATAGTGGTAAAATCCAGGAAGGAAGAAACCTTGGTCACAGATCTGAAAGAGACTTTCGATAATCTCCGGGTCTACAAAATGATGCTTAACCTGGCCAAGTGTGTTTTTGGAGTCCCAGCCGGCAAGCTCTTGGGTTTTTTGGTGTCTAACCGAGGTATTGAGGCTAACCCGGAGAAAATCAAGGCAATTACATCCCTGGCCAAACCAACATGCATCAATGACGTTCAACGACTGGTGGGCCATGTTGCTGCTTTGAGCTGGTTCATAAGCCGGTTAGGGGAGAAGGCAATGCCTCTGTATCAGATGATAAACAAAATAGATGATTTTGTTTGGAGCGATGCTGCAGACTCTGCTTTTGAAGACCTGAAGACATAGCTTGCTGAGCCACCGGTCCTGGCTGCTCCAGTCGAGAAAGAGCCGCTACTGTTATACGTGGCCGCCAACTCACGAGCTGTTAGTGTGGCTATTGTGGTGGAGCGCAAGGAGGCTGGCAAGGAGCATCCGGTTCAATGGCCGGTTTTCTACGTCAGTGAGGTGCTAATTGAATCCAAGCAACGATATCCACATTGGCAGAAGCTCGTATATGGGGTGTTCATGGCAAGCCGGAAGCTTAAGCGTTATTTTCAGGGACATCCAATCACCGTGGTTAGATCTGCTCCTTTGGGAGACATCATTCAAAACAGAGAAGCCACTGGGTGAATCGCCAAGTGGGCAATTTAGCTTGGGTCTCATGGGTTGAAGTATGTGCCACGTACTGCGATCAAATCTCAAGCACTGGTTGACTTCATTAATGACTGGACAGAGATGTAGATGCCAGAAGAGAAACTAGACAACACGTATTGGACTATTCATTTTGATGGGTCTAGACAGTTGGAAGGCTCGGGGGCTGGAGTTGTGTTAACCTCTCCGCGAGGTGACAAATTTTGTTATGTGTTACGGTTGATGTTTCCTTGCACTAACAACACAACAGAGTATGAAGCCTTGCTCCATGGTCTTCGAGTGGCAAAAGAGATGAGTTTGAGCTGGGTCAGATGTCTTGGCAACTCAGATTTAGTGGCCCAACAGGTATCAGGCAAGTGGGATTCCAAGGACCCTCTCATGGCGGCTTATCGCCGGGAGGTTGACACTGTTGCAGGGCATTTTAAGGGTTATTAGGTGGAGCACATTGACCATCGAAAGAACAAAGCGGTTGATGCTTTAAACCGATTGGGGTCTCAACATAAGCCGGTACCTCCTAACACCTTTTTCGATGTTTTGCATAACCCGTCTGTCAAGTTGCCCACATAAGAAGATTTAGTCGTTCCTGACCCGGAGGCGCAGTTGGTGGCGGCTCTTCATGTCATCCTAGATTGGACAGTGCCGTTCTTGGCTTACATGACCCGGGGAGAGTTGCCAGCAGATGAGACCCTGGCTCGACAGATAACCCGACGGTCTAAGTCAATGACGATTTCGGATGGAGAATTATACCATCGCAGTGTCTCCGGAGCATTTCAGCGGTGTGTTTCCCCCGAAGAAGGTCAAGAAATACTTCGTGAGATCCATGAAGGCGATTGTGGTCATCACGCCGGGTCAAAATCTCTGGTGGCCAAAGCTTTTCGTCACGGTTTTTACTGGTTGACGGCTCACGCTGATGCAGAGGATCTGGTCAGCAGATGTGATGGATGTCAAAAGTTTGCACGACGAGCGCATGTACCAACTCAAGAGCTCCGGATGATTCCAATCACTTGGCCATTTGCGGTCTGGGGGCTTGACATGGTGGGACCTTTCAAAAGGTCTAAGGATAAAAATACACATCTCTTGGTGGCAGTTGATAAATTCACTAAGTGGGTTGAGGCGGAACTAGTGAGTAAGTGTGATGCGGCCATGGCGGTTCAGTTCATGAAAAAGGTGATCTTCTGTTTTGGTTTCCCACACAGCATTATCACTGAAAATGGCACTAATCTGTCCCAAGGGGCTATGGAGGAGTTTTGTCAACGTGAGCACATCCGGCTTGATGTTTCTTCCGTAGCTCATCCTCAATCCAATGGTCAAGCTAAGAGAGCGAATCAGGAAATTTTAAAAGGTCTCAAACCCCGGCTTATGGTTCCCTTACAGCTAACGCCAGGTTGTTGGGTAGAGGAATTACCCTCGGTGTTGTGGAGTATCAACACCATGCCTAACAGGTCTACGGGTTACACACCTTTCTTCATGGTCTATGGAGCAGAAGCAGTGTTGCCTAGTGACATCCGTCATGACTCGCCCCGTGTGGCGGCTTATGTTGAAGCTAATAATGAACAAGCCAGACAGGATGCACTTGACTTGTTAGATGAAGAAAGAGATTTAGCAGCGGCTCGATCAACAATTTATCAACAGGACCCGCGCCGTTATCACAGCCGCCGGGTCGAATCCAGGACCTTTCAGGAAGGCGACTTGGTGCTCCGGCTCATCCAGGATCTGTCAGATGCACATAAGCTATCCCCACCTTGGGAAGGACCCTTTGTGGTCAGCAAAAACTTAAACAACAGGTCGTATTACCTCATTGACGTTCCAGAACACAAAGATTCACGTAAGTCAGAGGAGGAGACCCGCCAACCGTGGAACATTGCTCAACTTCGGCCATACTACACCTGAGCTACCGGCTCTCATCATGTACATACTTTAACATTGTATATACCATGATAAGTAATAAAGTAAGACCATCGGTCTCTTTTCTTTTCAAAGATTATGCATCTTTGTTATTTCTTATTCTCAAATGACTATTAAGGAGCTTATCATATTTGAACCAAGTCTAACCTTTTTTGGTCCGGCTTATGATCGTATTCGAATCTAGCTGCAATTATCATGGTCATTTGGGGGCTTCCTGTTCAAACATAGGTCGTATTCGAACCAAAGAGAACATAGCTGTCGTAACCCTCTTGATCGGCTCAAGGCCAAACTCACTAGGGGGCTTCTTGATCGTATCCGAATCATAGCTTAACCCCTTTTGGGTCCGACTTGGATCGTATTCGAATCAGGGTCGTTAAAAACCTCTCAAGGTCATTTGGGGGCTTCCTGTTTAAACATAGGTCGTATTCGAACCAAAGAGAACATAGTTCTCGGTACCCTCTTGATCGGCGCAATGCCACAGCCACTGGGGGCTATGTGGTCGTATTCGAAACTTAGCTTAACCCCTTTGGTCCGGTTTACTGATCGTATTCGAATCAGAAGCCACCAACCTTTAAATATAAGGTTAAATCATACTTGTTAACTGTTATTTGTCTTTGAGTTTCTTGTTGCAAATAATTAGCATGATCTTCCTCGCCAGTTTGTCTATTTGACAACATGGCTACCAAGGCATAACAATCATTGAAGTATTCAAAGGTATTAATTTCTCAAAAAGATTGAGTTATCGGCTTCATTACCCAGGTTTCTCAAGCCGGTGGTCTAAGGATCAAAGGTACAAGTATGGCTATTATTTATATATAATTGCCTACTACATTAACTAAAGAGGTACAGATTTAAAGTGTTGCAGAACCGATCATCAAATATAATGCATATATTGCCATCAGGAAGCACGGAGTCACATACAGTGTTTTATGCACGATGGCATAAGCAAGGCATTCAGTGTTTTCACAGCTAAACTATTACACGGCTTTTTATAAGCCAAATGAAGATGGTTATTATTCCTCCCTCGCCGGTTCACCGCCCTCTATTGGCTGGAAGTTGGGTTTTGACCAGTCAAAACCATTCACGGTGACGAATTCTACTTCATCATCGATCAGGCCTGCCGGCTCAACCTCCGGGGAAAATGTGTTTTCTCTTACAGGCGGGATCAAATCCGTCACCTTGTACGAGGGAGTCACCATCTTCTTATTTTTAGCATCAAAACCCAGCTGGTATTTGTCAATATTGGTGTCGTCTCCAAGGGTAGTTGCCTGAGGTCGGACTCCGCGCACACAGGCCATGAAGTCATCCTGCTCAAAAGGAGAACCATCTTCCTTCACAGTGGGATAGCCTCTGGCCACGTCTGCCGGGTCTAGGTCTGGCACCCCAGCCTTGGAGCGGCTCAGGGCAGTCAAAGCTCCGGCTCGCGCGCAGGAGCGTTTCACTTCTTGAAACCTGGCAGGCAGGATTGACAGTTTCTTCAGGACGTCGCTGAGCCGGTTGGGTCCTTGATTGGCAGGAGAGATGGCGGCAAGAGCCTGCTGTGCGCCAATATACAGTTGTTCTACCAAAGTATACACTGCCTTCAGTTTAGTCAAAGGGTCTTGGCTTAGATTTTTGCTTTGAGGGCCTGCACATATTTTATACACAAAGTCAGCTAGCGGCTTATACTCTGGATTAGCAAAAAGCACACAAAATTGAAGTCGTACGGCTTACCAAAGATGGCAGCCACCATTTGAGACACCCGGCCCTTTAAACCGTTTAGCTCTGTTGAAATCTCTTCAAGGGTTGTTTCGGCCTTCTCACCATGTTGGGTCAGAAGCGTTTTTTCCTCTTCCCAAGTTTTCTTCTTGGCAGCAAAGCTGGTCTTTAAATTTTCCGTCTCAGAGAGACTTATTTGCAGTTTGGAGTTAGCAGATTTGATTTCTGCCTCCTGACTCGCTAGCCGGGTCTTCGCATCAGCCAATTGTGAGTTCAATTCAGATAAGGCATTCTGCAAAACATTTAGATGAGTCAAGATTTTGCTTCAAGTTCAAAAATCAAGATTCAAGTCTCAAGTACTTTACAAAAAACCACTTAACACTTGGGGGCTAATGTATGCCAAATCATTTTTTTATGACTCTAGAGACATACTTTAAGTCCCAAGTACCTTACAAAGTAACAACACTTGGCACTTGGGGGCTAATGTATGCAGTTCAGCAAGTTTCTCAAGGTTAAGTCGGAGTATTAAGTCCTTTGAATACAGTACCAAACAATTTAAAGTACCGGCTCATTTATGATCAAAATGAACCGGCCCTTGGGGACTACAGGTGAAGCTTTGTTCTATTGAATTCAAGAAAAGTGTCAAAGGTAAAGGTCTCGGCCTATATTTTAAAGTCTACAGATCATTCCGATTCTCTCATAATCTGAAGACTTGGGGGCTGAAGGAATATAGATAAGCCGGGAGAACGTACCTCATATTTCAACTTCAGCTATTTGACCATTTCAATCTCAGAGTCGCGACTGGAGTGTACATGGCTAAGATAGCCGGATAAAATATCATTGGCATTTAGATGGTCATAGTTGGCAACGTCAAAGCAAACTTTCTGCCTCTCCAATGCCTCTTGTTTCGCAGTACACCGAGCCAGCACGGTTGGATTCCCTAGTTCAATAAAGCGGCTCCCAGTGATCTGAACGTCTTGTGCATACGGTGATGGCGGGTTGGCTGAGCTTGATGGTCCAGTAGCAGAAGGGTTCACAGTGGTCTCATCAAACGACGGCTCAGGAGCATTTGCTTCTACATCAACAGGCGGGTCTGCTGGAGCGTCGGTTAATGGAGAACATCGCCTGGCCGGGTCAAATGCAAGCACTGGCGGGTATTCCACCGGTTTAGCTACCTTCGCTTTCTTGGATTTATCTTGGCCACTAAGAAAAATGTTGCAAGATCATCAGTATAAAGATACAATTTGAGCAACCCGGAAATATGAGGATTTTTCATTACCCAGGGGCAGTCTTGAAGGCCGGAAATTGTGTCTGTGATGAGTCGCCAGAAGAGCGAGACACCTCCTGAAAGGATAAAATAGAGTTAAAAGTAATACAAGGGGAAGGATCCATTAAAAAGAGTTAAAGACAGAAAGAAGTAAACCTCATTCGGACGCTTCTGAGGAGTTTGTTGAAGAACGATAGCCGGCTCATCTTCAGTCCAAGCTTGACGGCGGCTTTCATGTTGCTGCTTTTTCAAACAAAAGTTGGGATCCAAGTGAGCTAAAGGGTTAGAAAACCTTACTTTACAGATCACTCGTCGAACTTTTTGTCTTGGCAAGGGCTCTGAGTCGGAAGAAATGATAGTTACCTTTGCTTCCACAGCCTGACCGGCCCCAGTGTCATCCTGGTAATGATTAGTGTCAATAAGATTGTTAAAAAATTGGCCAAGGGAATCAAGGGCTACCTCCGAGTCAGATGTATCATCAAGCTTCATCAAATCTTCAGCAGTGCTCATTTTCTTCTTTTTCGACCTCCGGGTCGTTTTCTTGGCGTTTATGGCGGCGGCTTTCACTTTCTTGGCAGCCTCATGGCCATACTTAACTTTCCAGAAGTCAGAGTTGGCCTGCAGACAGGTAAAAAACAAGAGAAAGAGTCAGGTAAGTATTAAAACAATACGACTGGGAAAATACAAAAGAGAGAAATAACGACATCCTTACTTCTGGCACCTGGTTAAGCTGGCAGAAGGGGTTTAACCCGAGGACACTGCAATCTTCGTATTTCCCGTTCACAAGAAGAGTTGACATTGAGACAATATCTTCTTCTGTCAATTGAACGGGGCTGTGACAAAGTCATACGGGCCTCCACCATACTCATACATCAGCTTTGACCGGCAGCTCAAAGGGATGACCCGCCATGAGATCCAGCAGTGGGTCAGATCAACTCCAGTTAACCTGCTCCCCAATAGAGCATTGATCCTTTTGATAGATGGTATCAGCCCCTTGCGTTCAGCGACGGTAAGCTTATCAGGAAGCGCGAACTTGGAGTCAAGACGATCGGGGTGATAACCCGGCAGTGGCTTCTCGTTTGCTGGTGAAGTCTCCTGGCAGTAGAACCAAGTCTGGTTCCAGTCCTTTGGGTGACTTGGTAAGATAATAAGGGGGAAGACGGCACCCTGCCGGCGCCGAATTGATATGCCTCCAAGCTCTAAGCTAAGGCCGTTGGTGCACTCGTTCTGCCGGTTTAGATAAAAGTATTCTCTAAACAACTCCATGGTCGGCTCTTGTTGAAGATATACCTCACACAGCACTTGGAAGTTACAGATGTTAGATATGGAGTTGGGCCCGATATCTTGAGGGTGGAGCTTGAAAAAGTGGAGGACCTCTCTGAAGAACTTTGAGCCGGGCGGTGAGAAGCCACGGTTCATGTGGTCAGTAAAAATGATCACCTCACCGTCTCTTGGATTGGGCCGTTCTTCTTCCAGGTCAAGGGCACGGTAAGACATGACGGTTTTCATTGGAAGAAATCCTATGGTGAAGAACTCTTTTAAACGTTCCTCGGTTATGGTTGAGGGAACCCAGTTACAGATGGTTGGTGTTTTGGACGGCATGATGTGCAAAGAACTGAAAAGAAAAACAACATGCCGGTTCAGTTTAATGGTGAGATTGACAGTTAAGTGATGAAGATGCAAACAAGTAATGGCGGCTTATTTAGGGGCTAATGACATATAAGGAAAATTAAGCCGGCATGATAAGCCGCCATGACTACAGATATTTGAAGAAGGCAAATTCAGCTAAGTATTGAGACAAACAAGTTTCCTACATTGCTTGGTATTATTCCAGATCAAATGGCTATTCAGAAATGAAACCAACTCTAGACCTAAAAAGTTTAGTACAGAGGAGTCGGTAAGTTCTGAAGCAACCTTTTAATCAGAGAAAGGGATCCGTGGATCAAGAAGAGGTACAAAAACACTACCGCACGAGCATATATATAACTTTTTGGATCAGAAAAGGCTGGCGGTGGAAGAACTACGATGAACTATGATGAACTATGAAGAACACGCAGGAGCTTGGAAACCCTAAAATGAGGATCTGAGAAGTAAAAAGGGAGACACTTATGATTGCGGATCTCCTGCGGAGGTCGCCGCTGTTCTCTGGATCGCCGCTGTTCTCTGGATCGGTTCGGGTTGATGCAGCGGCCAACGTCGACAGAGACAGAGGTGAAGCGCGGCGATGGCGAAGCTCGAGCGGCAGGGGGTTTGCGAGAGGAAGAAGACAGAGCGAGAGAGGATAATGAGAAGGCCGAGGCGTGCCTATTTATAAGGAAAAGATGCAAACAGACGGGCGCGAAAATCAAGGGAGAGCCGAATAATGGTTATCCAGCTATACAGGCGCCTCGATTCTTGGGAAACATTAAAGATAAAAGATCCGTTGGAAGATGACGTCATGAAAGTTTTTTGCGTATTCAAGAGATGACGTCACGACGGGTTACAAGAAAATTTCAGCGAAGATAAGAAGATGGATTTTTTTCTAAGTATTGAAGATTGACAAAGAACGAAGTTCAAAGTCAACCTGGGGCCTAATGTTGGGGATATTACTATCAGTTATGACCTGCCCAGGAGGGACCGGGTCAGCCCCAATGGCGGGTTACACAAGAAGCCCAGTAAACATTCAAGATTATAGTTTATTAAATCTTATAGAAGGCCCAAAGGCATGAAGGCGGTTTAAGGCCTAATATTGTGAACCGCCTTATGTAAGGAAAGACTTGTAAAGAAAGGCATGTAAAAGAAGTCACCGAGCCAGACACGATTATGAGCCGGCCGGGACTCTGTAGGCCACCAGGCGTCAACCCATGTATATAAGGGGACGACCCAGTGGCGGCTTAGGGCAAGAAACAACAAGTCGATAACCAAGCCGGCGAGTTGAGCCTCTTGGTGATCGAAACCCCAGCAATACCAATCCCAACTAGACGTAGGCTTTTACCATCATCGTAAGGGGCCGAACTAGTATAAAACCCTCTCGTGTCCTTTGTCCTGATTAACCCCTTTAAGCTTCCTAGTGCGATGGCCCTACGACAAGTCCTTGCTCTAGGACATCTGCCGTGACAATTCCACGACACCATCTAAACAACTTTGTTGATTTATGTGATATGCAAAAGAAGAAAGATGTGGATTATGATATTGTTAAATTGAAGCTAATTCCGTTTTCGCTTAGAGATTGTGCTAAAACTTGGTTCTCTTCTTTGCCTAGAAATAATATTGATTCATGGAATAAGTGCAAGGACGTTTTTATCTCTAAGTATTTTCCTCCCGCTAAGATCATCTCTCTTAGAAATGATATTATGAATTTTAAGCAACTTGATCATGAGCATGTTGCACAAGCTTGGGAGAGGATGAAATTAATGATACGTAATTGCCCTACACATGGTTTGAATTTATGGACGATTATACAAAAACTTTATGCTGGATTGAATTTTGCTTCTAGAAATCTTTTAGATTCGGCCGCCGGAGGCACTTTTATGGAAATCACTTTAGGAGAAGCTACGAAACTCCTAGATAATATTATGGTCAATTATTCTCAATGGCACACCGAAAGATCTACTAGTAAAAATGTCCGTGCGATAGAAGAGATTAATGTTTTGAGTGGAAAGATGGATGAACTTATGAAATTGTTTGCTAATAAGAGTGTTTCTTCTGATCCTAATGATATGCCTTTGTCTACTTTGATTGAGAATAATAATGAATATATCATTGTGAATTTTGTTGGTAGGAACAATTTTGGTAACAACGCGTATAGAGGAAACTTTAATTCTAGGCCGTTCCCTAATAATTCCTCTAATAATTATGGTAATTCCTACAACAACTCTTATGGAAATTTTAATAAGATGCCCTCTGATTTTGAGACTAGTGTTAAAGAATTTATGAATTCGCAAAAGAATTTCAATGCTTTGCTTGAAGAAAAATTGCTTAAGATAGATGAGTTGGCTAGGAATGTGGATAGAATTTCTCTTGATGTTGATTCTTAGAAACTTAGATCTATTCCACCTAAGCATGATATCAATGAGTCTCTCAAAGCCATGAGAATTTCCATTGATGAGTGCAAAGAAAGAACTGCTAGGATGCGTGCTAAAAAAGATTGCTTTGTAAAAGCGTGTTCTTCTAGTTTTCATGATAATAATGATGAAGATCTAAAAGTTATTGGTGTGTATCCTATTAAGTCTTTGTTTGCCAATCCATGCTAAATTCTCCTCATGCTTATAGTCAAAATAAAGCTTTTACCAAACATATCGTTGATGCTTTAATGCAATCCTATGAAGAAAAGCTTGAATTGGAAGTTTCTATCCCTAGAAAACTTTATGATGAGTGGGAACCTACAACTAAAATTAAGATAAAAAATCATGAATGTTATGCTTTATGTGATTTGGGTGCTAGTGTTTCCATGACTCCAAAAACTCGGTGTGGTGTGTTAGGTTTCCGTGAATTTGATGATTGTTCTTTAAATTTGCATCTTGCGGATTCCACCATTAAGAAACCTATGGGAAGGATTAATGATTTTCTTATTGTTGCAAATAGGAATTATGTGCCCGTAGATTTCATTGTTCTTGATATAGATTGCAATCCTACATGTCCTATTATTCTTGGTAGACCTTTCCTCAGAACGATTGGTGCAATTATTGACATGAAAGAAGGAAATATTAGATTCCAATTTACATTAAGGAAAGGCATGGAAACTTTCCTGGGAAGAAAATTATATTACCTTATGAATCTATTATGAGAGCCACTTATGGATTGCATACCAAAGATGACAATACCTAGATCTATTTTTACCTTTATGCCTAGCTAGGGGCGTTAAACGATAGCGCTTGTTGGGAGGCAACCCAATTTTATTTTTGTTCCTTGCTTTTTGTTCCTGTTTAGTAATAAATAAATCATCTATCCTCTCTTATGATTGTGTTTTTATGCTTTAATTAGTGTTTGTGCCAAGTAAAGCCTTTAGGATCTTCTTGGATGATTGTTGTTTGATCTTGCTGAAAAAACAGAAAGTATGCGCTCAAAAGAATAATTTTCATGTTTTACCAGAGAGAGATAAAATACCAATTCAAACTGAAGTATATTAATATACAAATTACCCTGGTCGTCCTAATTTGGTAGAATTTTTGGAGTTACATAAGTATTCGAAACCTATAGATTGCTACAGACGGTTCTGTTTTTGACAGATTCTGTTTTCGTGTGTTGTTTGCTTATTTTGGTGAATCTATGGCTAGTATCGGGGGGTATGAACCATAGAGAAGTTGGAATACAGTAGGTTTAACACCAATATAAATAAATAATGAGTTCATTACAGTACCTTAAGGTGGTAGTTTTTTTTTATACTAACGAAGCTCATGAGATTTTCTGTTGAGTTTTGTGTTGTGAAGTTTTTAAGTTTTTGGGTCAAGATTTGATGGATTATGGAATAAGGAGTGGCAAGAGCCTAAGCTTGGGGATTCCCAAGGCACTCCAAGGTAAAATCCAAGGACAACCAAAAGCCTAAGTTGCATCCCCTCTTTCGTCTTCGTATATCGGTAACTTTACTTGAGGCTATATTTTTATTCACCACATGATATGTGTTTTGCTTGGAGAGTCTTGTATGATTTGAGTATTTGATTTTTAGTTTACCACAATCATCCTTGCTATACACACCTTTTGGGAGAGACACATATGAATCAAAATTTATTAGAATACTCTATGTGCTTCACTTATATCTTTTGAGCTAGATAATTTTGCTGTAGTGCTTCACTTATATTTTTTAGTGCGCGATGGTGGTTTTATTTTGTAGAAATAATTGATCTCTCATGCTTCACTTATATTATTTTGAGAGTCTTTTAGAACAGCGTGGTAATTTGCTTTGGCTATAAAATTAGTCCTAATATGATAGGCATTCAAGATGGGTATGATAAAAACTTTCATATAGAGTGCATTGAATACTATGATACTTCATAGATGTTTTGACATATAAAGGTGGTAATGTTAGAGTCATGCTAGTTGGGCAATTGTGAAATTGAGAAATACTTGTGTTAAAGTTGGCAAGTCCCGTAGCATGCACATATGGTAAACGTGTGTGACAAATTTGAAGCATGGGGTGTTCTTTGAGTGCTTTCCTTATGAGTGGCGGTCGGGGACGAGCGATGGTATTTTCCTACCAATCTATCTCTCTAGGGGCATGAGTAGTAGTACTTTGCTTCGAGGGCTAATAAACTTTTGCAATAAGTATATGAATTCTTTATGACTAATGTGAGTCCATGGATCATATGCACTCTTACCTTTCCGCAATTTGTTAGCCTCTATAGTACCGTGCATTGCCCTTTCTCACCTCGAGAGTTGGTGCAAACTTGGATGGTGCATCCAAACCCCGTGATACGATACGCTCTATCACACATAAGCCTCCTTATATCTTCCTCAAAACAGTCACCATACCTACCTATTATGGCATTTCCATAGCCATTCCGAGATATATTGCCATGCAACTTTCCACCGTTCCGTTTATTATGACACGCTCCATTATTGTCATATTGCTTTGCATGATCATATAGTTGACATCGTATTTGTGGCAAATCGACTTTCATAATTCTTTCATACATGTCACTCGTGATTCATCGCATATTCCGGTACACCACCGGAGGCATTCACATAGAGTCATATTTTTGTTCTAGTATCGAGTTGTAACATTGAGTTTTGAGTAAATAAAAGTGTGATGATCATCATTATTAGAGCATTGTCCCATGTGAGGTGAAATAAAAAAAGAGAGGCCAAAGAAGCCCAAATAAAAAAAAGAGGCCAAAGAAGCCCAAACAAAAAATGAGAGAAAAAGA
The DNA here is from genome assembly GCF_056163025.1 of Triticum urartu. Taxonomy (NCBI): domain Eukaryota; kingdom Viridiplantae; phylum Streptophyta; class Magnoliopsida; order Poales; family Poaceae; genus Triticum; species Triticum urartu. The sequence goes on from NC_141879.1 coordinate 330,954,829, forward strand.
GAGAAGGGAAAATGTTACTATCCTTTTCCCACACTTGTGCTTCAAAATAGCACCATGGTCTTCATGATAGAGAGTTTCTTATTTTTTCACTTTCATATACTAGTGGGAATTTTTCATTATAGAACTTGGCTTGTATATTCCAGTGGTGGGCTTCCTCAAAATGCCCTAGGTCTTCGTGAGCAAGCAAGTTGGATGCACACCCACTTAGTTTCTTTTGATGAGCTTTCATACACTTATAGGTCTAGTGCATCCGTTGCATGGCAATCCCTACTCCTCGCATTGACATCAATTGATGGGCATCTCCATAGACCGTTGATTAGCTGCGTCAATGTGAGACTTTCTCCTTTTTTGTCTTCTCACCTAACCCCCATCATCATATGCTATTCCACCTATAGTGCTATATCCATGGCTTGCGCTCATGTATTGCGTAAGGGTTGAAAAGGCTGAAGCGTTTTAAAAAGTATGAACCAATTGCTCGGCTTTTCATTGGGGTTATGCATGAGGGGAGCATTTTGTGTGACGAAAATGAATTATGGCCAAACTATATGATTTTGTAGGGATAAGCTTTCTTTGGCTATGTTATTTTGATAAGACATAATTGCTTGGTTAGCATGCTTGAAGTATTACTATTTTTATGTCAATATCAAACTTTTATCTTGAATCTTTTGGATCTAAAAATTCATGCCACAATAAAGAGAATTACATTGGAAATTATGTTAGGGAGCATTCCACATCAAAAATTCGGTTCTTATCATTTACCTACTCGAGGACGAGCAGGAATTAAGCTTGGGGATGCTTGATACGTCTCCAACGTATCTATAATTTTTTATTGTTCCATGCTATTATATTATCTGTTTTGGATGTTTAATGGGCTTTATCATACCTTTTTATATTATTTTTGGGACTAACCTATTAACCGAAAGCCCAGTGCAAATTGCTGTTTTTTGCCTATTTCAGTGTTTCACAGAAAAGGAATATCAACCGGAATCCAAACGGAATGAAACCTTCGCGCAGATCGTCTTTGGAACAAACGCAATCCAGGAGACTTGGAGTGGACGTCAAGGAAGCAGCGAGGAAGCCACGAGGAAGGAGGGCACGACCCAAGGGGGTGGGCGCGCCCCTCGCAGCTCCACCAACCTACTTCTTTCCCCTATATATACTCTTATACCCTGAAACCTTCGGGGAGAGCCACGAAACACCTTTTCCACCGCCGCAACCATCTGTACCTGTGAGATCCCATCTTGGGGCCTTTTCCGGCGATCTGCCGGAGGGGGACGACCACGGAGGACTTCTACATCAACACCATAGCCTCTCCGATGATGTGTGAGTAGTTTACCACAGACCTTTGGGTCCATAGTTATTAGCTAGATGGCTTCTTCTCTCTCTTTGGATCTCAATACAAAGTTCTCCTCGATCTTCTTGGAGATCTGTTCGATGTAACTCTTTTTGCGGTGTGTTTGCCGAGATCCAATGAATTGTGGGTTTATGAACTTGATTATCTATGAATATTATTTGATTCCTCTCTGGATTCTTATATGAATCATTTGATATATTTGTAAGTCTCTTTGAATTATCGATTTAGTTTGGCCTAGTAGATTGATCTTTCTTGCAATGGGAGAAGTGCTTAGCTTTGGGTTCAATCTTGCGGTGCTCAATCCCAGTGACAGAAAAAGGAAACGACGTGTATTGTATTGTTGCCATCGAGGATAAAAAGATGGGGTTTATATCATATTGCTTGAGTTTATCCCTCTACATCATGTCATCTTGCCTAATGCATTACTCCGTTCTTATGAACTTAATACTCTATATGCATGCTGGATAGCGATCGATGTGTGGAGTAATAGTAGTAGATACAGAATCGTTTCAGTCTACTTGTCATGGACATGATGCCTATATTCATGATCATTGCCTTAATATCATCATAACTATGCGCTTTTCTATCAATTGCTTGGCAGTAATTTGTTCACCCACCGTAATACATGCTATCTTGAGAGAAGCCACTAGTGAAACCTATGGCCCCCAGGTCTACTTTACATCATATAAGTTTCCAATCTACAATTCTAGTTTACTATTTATTTTGCAATCTTTATTTTCCAATCTATACCACAAAAATACCTAAAATATTTATCTTACTATCTTTATCAGATCTCACTTTTGCAAGTGGCCGTGAAGGGATTGACAACCCCTTTATCGCATTGGTTGCAAGGTTCTTATTTGTTTGTGCAGGTACTAGGCGATTTGTGTGTAGTCTCCTACTGGATTGATACCTTGGTGTTCAAAAACTGAGGGAAAATACTTACGCTACTTTGCTGTATCACCCTTTCCTCTTCAAGGGAAAACCAACGCATGCTCAAGAGGTAGCAACTTGCTCATATATTCATCTGGTGAAACATCCCCTACAGCCACTCCCGTGTCATGCACGGCCTTGTCGACGCCTCCAAGGAGCCCTTCGTCTACTTCTATAAGTGCCGGATGCCGTTTTGGGGCTCTCCAGCGGACATCGTGCATCACCTCACACAAGCGTCCGTCTATGACTACTGACCCGTGGTGAAGAACATCAAGTACGAGACATGCTACCCGTTCGCCATGCCGGAGTCACTGGAGGATCACCGCCGCCTGCTAGTCTTGGAGGAGGACGACAACATCTTCCTCTTGATCATGGGCCGCCGGCCCATCTCTGTAGTGTGCGTCAGGGGCGGCGCCGCTGACACTGACACTGACACGAGGCCTATGTACGGGTGCATTCTCACTGTTACTACCCCTTAGAGGTACGTGGACGGCGACACTGGCTACATCAAGCTGACTAGGACTGTGCCGAGCTGGGACCTTCCCGCCGATGTGGACATGGAAGACGCATGGTATGATTCCCCCCCCCCAACGTGGTGCATGGGGACTCCAAGGAGGTTCACCTAGACATATGCGTTACCAAGTTAAATGTTGATCATTAGTCTTCGCTCAATGTAATCCTCTGTCTAAGCATGTGGAGACTTCCATGCATGATCTTGCTCCATTGGAGTATTGCACATGAATAAAAGTGTATCCATTTATGGTTTAGTCTAGAATCTTCCATGTATGAATTTTTACTACAGTACCGGTGAAAGACCTATGATGAACCATTTCTTACATCTCCTCTGCCCCCTTCCAAGTCATCCTGATTCAATCCCTCCATTTAGGTGTATAAGGGCATGGCTAATACTTAATAATATAGCCAACTGTTGACTATAAGAAAGTGCCATGTCATCTGTAGCTGATGTCTACTACGCAACTTTATTCTTGTAGACTCGTGTTGGGCCTCCAAGCGCAGAGTTTTGTAGGACAGTAGCAATTTTCCCTCGAGTGGATGACCTAAGGTTTATCAATCCGTGTGAGGTATAGGATGAAGATGGTCTCTCTCAAATAACCCTACAACCAAATACAAAAAATCTCTTGTGTCCCCAACACACCCAGTACAATGGCAAATTGCATAGGTGCACTAGTTTGGCGAAGAGATGGTGATAAAAGTGTAATATTGATGGTAGAAATATATTTTTATAATCTAAATAAATAAAAACAGCAAGGTAGCAAATAGTAAACAGGCACAAAAACGGTATTCCAATGCTTGAAAATGAGGCCTAGGGTCCGTACTTTCACTAGTCCAACCTCTCAACAATGCTAATATAATTGGATCATATAACCACCCCTCAAAGTGCGATGAAAAATCACTGCAAAGTTCCTATCTAGCGGAGAACATAAGAATAAATTGTTTGTAGGGTACGAAACCACCTCAAAGCTATTCTTTCTGTTCGACCTATTCAAGAGTTCATACTGAAATAACACAAAGCTATTATTTCCCTTCGATCTATCCTAGAGTTCATACTAAAATAACACCAAAGCAAATTCATATTCATAATACTCAATCCAACACAAAGAACTTCAAAAAGTGCCCCAAGATTTCTACCGGAGAAACAAAGACAAGAACGTGCATCAACCCCTATGCATAGATTACCCCAATGTCACCTCGGGAATCCGCGAGTTGAGTTCCAAAACATATATCAAGTGAATCAAAATGATACCCCATTGTCACCACGAGTATTCAATTGCAAACCATATATCAAGTGCTCTCAAATCCATAAAAGTATTCAATCCGATAACAATGACATCTCAAAGGGAAAAACTCAATTCATCACAACAAGGTAGAGAGGGGAAAACACCATATGATTCGACTATATTAACAAAGCCCACGATACATCAAGATCATGACATCTCAAGAACACGAGAGAGAGAGAGAGATTAAACACATATATACTGGTACAAACCCTCAGCCTTGAGGGTGGACTACTCCCTCCTCATTGTCGTGGCCGCCGGGATGATGAGGATGGCCACCGGTGATGATTCCCCCCTTTGGCAGGGTGCCGAAACGGGGTCTAGAATGGTTTTCGGTGGCTATAGAGCCTTGTGGCAGCAGAAATTCTTATCTAGGTTAACCCCTGATGGTTTCTCTATTTATAGGATTTTTTGGCGTCGGTTTCACGCTAAGATGGGCCTAGAGGTGAGCGCAACCCACCGGGGCACGAACAAGGGCCCGGGCGCGCCCCGGTGTCTTGTGCCCTACTCCTTCACCTTCTGGTCCTTCCACGAAGCTCCGGGGGTCTCTTTTGTTCCAAAAAAATCATCAAAAAGTTACAGCTCATTTGGAGAACTTTCATTTCTGCACAAGAAACAACACCACGGTAGTTCTGCTAAAAACAACGTCAGTCCGGGTTAGTTCCATGCAAATCATACCAAAACCATATAAAATTGTTGTAAACATGGCATGAATACTTCACAAATTATAGATATGTTGGAGACATATCAGTAGCCAACATTTATAACAATCGATACTCAAAAACTAATTCGTAAAGATCATTTCTTGCAAAGCACAATAAGTGTTATTTCTTCACAAGTTTTGGATGCAGGTTGAATAGTTGGATGCTTTTGCTTGCAAGAGATACTCTTTTATCTATTTCAACCAAATGTTTGTGAGCTCTAGAGATGAAATAATATCCAAAGAAACCTATCGATACCCGTTACACATGAGATGACCCCCACATCCTTTGTCAAAATAAACAACTCCCCGATCAATGCATTTCAATGTTCCGTGCAACGCACGGGCACCTTACTATACATTAGCACAACCAAAAATTGAACTAACATTATATATAGTACGATAAATGCTGATGCATGTCACCTAAAATTATATCATCGAAAACTATGTTCAAATACGAACCCAACGATATAGTTTTTGTTGACATGCACTAACATTTTGTTAGTTAAATCTTCAGTCAAATTCAACGGGGGACTAATAAACCATGACCGATGTAGTACCGATGTAAAACCCAACCACTCCCAGTAATAAGTGGCCTGGTAAAATAAACGGACAAGCAACCATCACATCCCTCCGTATTTTTTGCATTTCATCTCTCTGTATTTACTTTCTCCAGTTCATCTCGCACACTCGATCCCTAGCTACTACTCCTAGTATCCCTAGCTACTACTCCTAGGGCAAGTTCTTTTGCCGGCTTAAAAAATAAGGGCATGTACAATGGTGCTATCTTAAGAGTGACACATAGGATAAATGATGAGGTGGAGGAGAGAGAACGCATAAGAAAAGGCTTGTCTTCTCTTATTTAAGGGAAGACAAGAGATGATCTCTTAGCACAATATGTCTCACCACGTTTCTAGGGATAGCTAGTTATTGAAGATAAGGCTAAGAGATAACCCATTGTAGACAATTTTGTTTGTCATCTCTAAATTACATGCAAGATTTAAGATAAGCCCGTCTTATCAACCACTGTACATGCCCTAAGCCATCTCTTCCCCAGCTTTTCCCATAAGACTAGTCAAAGTGGAGTGTAACATTAAGGCGCCTCACTCATTTATTTGGTCTTCTAAACTACTACTAATACCTCCATCCTGGTTTATTCATCACCATTGTAATTTGTGCTAAATTTTGACCAAAGATTTAACTGATAAAATGTTAGTGCATGTGACATGCACAAACATTTCATTAGTTAAATTTATGGTCAAAATTTGACACAGATTACAATGGGGACCAATAAAATAGGATGGAGGTAGTAGTTATGGGATTACTACTAATCTAGAAGCCTAAAAGAACTGGCCCCTGGTACTCCTAGTAGTAGTACTCAAGTTGGAATTCCAATTGCACGACACAGTTTGTTAGGCAAAAAATTCGATATAGGGTGTTGGAAGCGGTTTGGGAATTTTCATGCCTTCCCGACCAGTGAGATACTACTCTGTACAAAGTACAAATAGAGAAGTAACCACAGAGAAGGAAGCTAAAACTAAACAATCAAGCGAGCATTTTTGCATTTGTTTTGCATTGAACCGTTTCACAAGCTTGACTAGTGTTGTTTTTCTGCTTTTACAAAAACCGCATCGTAATGTTAAAACGTGCATTTGCGCATACATAAGTAATAGTAGTACTCCCTCCAACTAGGTGTATAAGTCTTCGCTCCTCCTTGGTCATGGTGCACAACCAAAGATGACTTATTCACTTGGATGGAGGGAGTAGCACAGTCTGCAAGCATATATAGAGAGAGACGTGTAGTGCGATAGTTGATGGATCACGGGTTCCGGCAAAACCCTTAAGGTTCGAACACTGGGGTTCGCACGAAGATCTCCCCCCTATCGATCCGCGTCCTAACTTAGCCTAGATCTCACGAACTAACTCAACGAACTCGCAACAGAAAGAACACGAGATTTATACTGGTTTGGGCCACCGTTGTGGTGTAATACCCTACTCCAGTGTGGTGGTGGTGGATTGCCTCTTGGGTTGAGGATGAACAGGAAAAAGGGAAGAACAGCCTCCTCAGGTTGAGGTGTTCTTATGCTTGGTGCCCTTGTGTGGCTGAGGATGATCTTGGATTCTCCCCCGCCTATGGTGGTGGCTAGTCCTATTTATAGAGGCCCTGGTCCTCTCCCCAAATATTGAGCAGGAAGGGAGCCAACAACGACCAATTTGAAAGGGGACAACTAGTAAAAGCTATCCTGACAAAAGGTTTTCTTCGCCTGTCAAAGGCTCTGGTGGTGACGCCGCCCTGGGCTCCATGGTGACCTATGTCTTGCCGTTGTTATGGTCTTGGTCTCGTTGCACCAATATGGAAACCTTTGCTTGATGCATCGGTACTCCGTGCCTGTGCTTGCCCCCTTAGCACCAAAGAGGAAACAAGGATGCTGCGCACGCTAGCAATCTCCTAGCGCCCGCCTGGTCTCGATCGTCATGTCTTATGTCACGAGCACCTCACGAGGTTTGCTCGACCTTGAACTCTCCACCCCTCATAAGCCGGCCTGATGAGGCTGCTCCTGAGGAGGTCTTGTGTCGTCCGCCTCGCGAGGCTTGGCTCCTCGCGAGGGTCTTGATTCCTTGTTGATGAAGATGGGCCGTACAGGCCTGCCAGCAAAGCCACGCCATGGGCCGCAGGCAGGCAAGTCTGGGGACCCCCGTTCCCAGAATGCCGACAGTAGCCCCCGGGCCCAAGGTGTGCTCGGGCTTGGCTTTGAGGCGAAGCCAAGGGCCAAGTGTGGAGCGCTGCAGGCCCCACTAGCCTACGGCCTCGGTCAACGCATGGCGGTTGATTGGACGTGGGCGTCTCCGCTTCCCCATGCTGCCTCGGCAACTACCTGACTGTCAAAAGGCTGGCGTGCACAACGTCCGCCCTCACTGTTTCCTTTTGCCTTGCTCAGATCCCCTTTCTTGCTCCCCGCTTCCGAAATCTTTAGATCCGCTCCCATCCTTTCCTGCATCAGCGACCCATGGCACCCCAGAGAGTCAAGCACGCCTCGTTGCCGGTGTCATCTGCGGCGAAGGCTTGGTACAAGCCTGCCCTCGACTCGCGCAACGTCTCGGAGAAAAACCTCGCCGCCACGCGCCTGCTGACGGCCGGGGAGAGTAATGAAAGGGGTAGACGGGGCTCCGTGTTGCCTCCGACATGCCGGAGCCCGAGGGGAGCGCGTTCTTCCCGTTCTTCACGAGCAGTATCACCGTCGGGTTGGTTCCTCCCTTCTCTGATATCTTCTATGAGGTCCTCGACCACTACGGGTTGCAGGCGCTGCATCTCCATCCCAACTCCGTCCTTCTCTTGTCCATCTTCGCCTACTACCGTGAGGCGTATCTAGGCGTGATGTCGTCTGTGGCCCTGCTGCGCCACTTCTTCCTCCATGCTGGTGAGGGCCATATCTCCGGGTGTGCCAATTTCATCGGGGCAGCAAGGTCAACTTGATCTCAAACACCGGGAAGACGGCCGACAACCTCAGGGCCAAATGGGTCATGATGAGCGCCAAGCGTGTCCACCCGCGCTTGGCGCTGCCGATGGAGAAGCCCCGGGCCGACAAGGCGTGGTCCTGCGTGAAGCTCACCGACGAGCGGGCTATGTTGGTGCTGGAGCAGATGAAGTCCGACCTGAAGCTCGGCAATGCGAAGGCGGCGAGGATCACAGGGGCCATGCTCCTGAGGGAATTCCTGGCGCTACGTGTGGCCTTGCTGCAGGCCCGTTCGCGCACCTTATGGGAACTCGGGGATGAAGAGGACAAGGTTCGCCTGAGCTCGGAGGCCTTGTCCAGCGAGGAGCTGACCGCAGCTCTCCGCCTCCTGGTCGGGGATGATCAGGAGTATCCTCTGAATGTCTTCACTCCCTTGTTCCGCCACAAGGACAGTGCGCTGATCGTGGCCTCCAAGCCGACCTTTGATGGACAGGGTCTATGTCGTGGTGCGCGCACGGCAGATGCCAAGGGATGGCTAAAGAGAGGAGGAGGCTCGAGGGCGCTGGTGGACTCCAGAGGCGAGGTTGGCATGAGCGGGCGCGGGACGCCGGACATACCTAGGTTCGGGGCTCTCCGGAGAGATAATATCCCTAGTCCTGACGAGTGTAGTTGTATGATTGATAGTACAATGTTGCTCCTGGAGCTGTATGGAGGAGGAAGGAAGCTAGCCAAGGCTTAGGCAGTTCCCTCTCCTCGGGTGTTGCTAACTAGGTGCGTGCGATGGAATGAGTTCGCTTGTGTGCGTGAGGGCTCCTGGGGGGTTTTATAGGTCAACCCCCAGGGGTACAGTGGTAATGTTACAAGTCGGTGGGTCCGTATTATCGGTGTCCAGGGACCCAGGCTGGGTCCCGCTGAGGGCTTGTGGTTCGCCAAGTTCCCCTAGGTGCGGGCCCCGCATGCCTAGGGGGACTGTGCACTGTCTTGTCGATCGTTAGGGTGTGGCCGAGTCGAATCATGTACAGTGCTCTCCGTCAGGTTGCCGCTTGTTGTCGTCAGCGGTGAAGGCGGGGGCACTGTAACCATGCCAACCCTGGTCAGCGGGTAGGTGAGGGGCACTGTTGCCACGTTCCTGCTGACCAGAGGCATGGGCGGGGCACTGTTACCTTGGTCATCATTGATTGAAGTCTCATCCCATCATACGGCCTGGATGGGATGGGAGTTGACCCGTGGCTGGATTGCATAGCACGCCACGGGTGGTGCTGGCTTGTTGAGGAGGCTTTGGTTGTGCCGGGTTCGTCTATCTCGCGCTAGTTGTTGGGGCCGAGTCGACGCGTCTTGCCGGGTCGGCTAGTCTGGCCAGTTTGCGGGGCTTGGCCGGGTCGAGCGACCCCGCCAAGCGCGTGCCGGTATTGAGGGGCAGTGCCAACCTTGTCATTTTTGAAGAGGATCCGGGTTCCGTTGCCTGCCCGTGGTCCATCCCCCCGACAGTAGTCCCCGGAGCTGTGAAGGTCCGACGTCTTCGGATGAGTGGGCCTTTGCAGTTTCCCCCTTAAGCAAGGTGGATTCTGCGAGCGCCGGGTCCGGCAACACCCACTGTGTGCCGGTTTTCTCGGAAACCGGATCGTGGCATCCCAGCGGTGGCGGGGACCGAGAAGTCCGCTGAATCTTGGGGAAATCCCTCGGGCTTCGTGCGGGCACCACGTGGTGCCCGGAAGTTGGAGGTGCCTGAGAGGCCATGCGCGCGACGGGTCCAGGCGGCGGGTTGGGGCCCACCATCGCGCGCCCTTGGCCCAAGCGCGTGGATTTATTGCGGCGTCTGGGGGCCGGTTGCTCTTCCCCGGGCAGTTACTGCGCGTCTACGTGCGCACTTATTGCGGGGTAGTGGAACGGGCGCGTGCAGACGATCCCACTTCCCCACTTTCCCACGTTCAAACTAAGGGTTATAAATTGGGGGGCAGGGGGCAGCGGACATTATTCTCGCTCGCGCCCTCCAGTCCCTTTGCTCTTGCTCCGCTCTTCGCAACTGACGCACTGCGGCGCCCGCTGCTCCGAGCGGTATCTCTTCGCCGTCCATCTACCTTCTCTTCTTCCTCCGATCATGTCGCTGCCATCGGGCTCCTGGATGGGCTCAAATGCCACCTCTGAGGACATCACCCAACTCCGGGCGACGCGGTGCCTGCCATGGGAGACGGACGTCGGCGTTCGCCTGCCGTGCGGCGAGCAGAGGCCTCGGCCCGAGGGGAAGGAGCGCGTGGTCTTCCTCACGCACTTCGAGCATGGGTTTGGGCTGCCGGCGAGCACCTTCTTCCACGCGTTCCTGGAGTTCTTCGGGCTCCAACCGCATCATCTTGGCGCCGGCGCCATCGTCCAGCTCTCCGGCTTTGTCACCCTTTGCAAGGGGTACCTGGGGGTCGAGCCTACGATCGACCTCTGGGCAGGCTTCTTCTCCTTGAAGCAGCAGGGCCCGTCGGCCGGGGAGTTCGCCGATTGCGGCGCTGCCATCATCTCGAAGCGGTCGGGGGCGGACTTCCCCAAGATCCCGCTGGAGGATTCTGCCAAGAAGTGGCAGAACTCCTTCTTCTACGTCTGCAACCATGGTGAGAGTCGCATCAATCTTTCGGCCTTCGCCATCGTGCCGCCGCGGGCGAAGATGAACTGGGGCTACTCACCTAGGCGCCCGTCGCAGGAGATCGTCAATCTCTGCGAGCGGGTGACGGTGATGAGGACGCAGGAGGGGCTCACCGGCACCGACCTCCTTGCCGCGTTCGTCCGGAGCCGGGTCCTTCCGCTTCAGGGGCGCTCCTTCCTCATCAGCGAAATGGTCGTCCTTCAAGACCCCAACCGCATGGGGTCGACGCGGCTGTCCGCGGAGCTGATCGCACGCGACGTGAATGGCATCTCCAAGGCCAACCTTGGCGAGGACTGGCGGTTCGGCAAGGCACCGTACAGCCAGTCGAACCCGGCGCCGCAGGTGAGTGCCCGGTCTTCTTACTTTGCCCCTGTGCACCTTCTCATTCGTCCTGACACAACGAGTGAGATACTTATGAACGCGATTCTCCATCCTTACGCCCGGGCCCCGTCGCAGGTGACGCCGGTGGCGTCGGAGGAGCCCGCGGCTCATGGCGAGGAGGAGGAGGCCGAGTCCGACGCCGGCGTTGGGCGTCGCAGAGGTAAGTCTTGTGGTCTTTTCTAGTGGCGGGCGCTGGCGCACGCACTGGGTGTAGCCCCCGAGATTCGGGCAGGCGGAGGCGGCCGGTGCTCGACGGTCTCTTGACGAGGCCAACTAGCTGCATGAGCAGCTGGCGGGTCACAAGAGCCGCCCCGGGGCTAAGGTGGAGCACCTTAAGGCGGAAGCCGCCAAGGTGGCGGAGGCACAGAAGGCCCTGGTGGAGGCGGACTAGCAGCGCGGCCAGCTGGCCGACGACAAGGGCCGGCTCCAGGCCGAGGTGGATCGCTTGCGGGAGCAGGTCACCACGGCTGAGGGGGCCCGTCAGGACGAGGCAAGTTGCCGCGAGGCAGCCGAGAAGGCCGCCGAAGATAAGGACGCCGAGCTGAAGGCGGCCCTTGCCAAGGCGGCCGACCTGGAGAAGGCGCTCAAGGAGCGCGATCACGCCATCGAATGGGAGCGACGTGGTACGTTGCTTGAAGCGCAGCACCTGGAAGAGTCCTTCTCCAGTAAGTGCTTTTTCTTGTCGTTTGCCGGGTCGGGACCCGGCCTTTCTTCCTTGTTGTTCTTCTTCTAACTTGCTTCTTCCTTTGTGGCAGGGACCTTCCCGGAGACGCAGCGGCTGGCGGAGGAAGCCGTCCGCCACCAGCGCGACCCGACCGGCATCGTTGGGTCCGGGACGGATCCACGGGTGGCCTGGACCTTCCCGGAGATGATCGCCACCGCTGAGGCCCGCCTGTGGGTCCTGGGAACGCAGTTTGGGCGGTTGTCCCAGGCCGACACTGCGATGACGGCGGCCCTTTGGCCGGGCTCCGTCCAACCGAGCAGCTTCTCGCGCCTGGTGCGTTGGTTAGAGATGGGGCCGGACCGGCTTGGCGAGTGGTGCGTCTCCGCCGCTCGTTCCAGTTTTGAGATGGTGCTCCAGTTCGCACTGTCCTGGCATCCGGACCTGCAGCTGGACGCGTTGATGGGCCAGCGGGCCGGTTCGGAGCAGCACTTGCAGGAGCAAGCCGGCCGGATCGCCTCCCGTGCCAGCTATATCGCCGAGTTCGCCTTCCACGACGAGTTCCATCCGGAGCAGACGGAAGACGGCAGGGCCGTGGACGGTGAAGACTATGGCTTGATCCTCCACGATCCAGAGGGGAGCTCGGAGGAGACGGGCGTCTACCGCAACGCGGGTACTGAGGAGGACACCAGCACCTCGCTGGATCCGGAGGCCGCCAGGGTTGAGCCGTCGATGTCGCGACGCGGCGCTGGAGATGCCTGAGATACTTTGTGTAATAATTTGTTAAATAGCAGGTCCACCCACCCAGTGGGGGTTTTAGGGTGTAATGAACTCGGGCCATGGGCCTTTTCTTAAATACTTGTGTAGATGTCATAGGTGCTTTTGCTTTTTGCCTTCTGTTTTTTGGACCGATTTCATGCGTTTTTTCCTTTCTCAAACCTCCCCCCATGAGTTAGACGGTCGAGGCTCTGGTCCGTGACAAGGAGTTCAGTTCTTTGAGAAGAGCGCGCAGGACTTGGGTCCCTCGAAATGTTGAGCGCGAGCGAAACACCCACTGGGCCGGCTGGCGGTGATCCTACAAAGCCGGTTGGTGAGCAGCCGGTCATGCGGCTGTTCATTTGATGAATGGTTAGCCGTCTTGATCGACCCGGCAGCCTTTGACTTAGTGTATGAAGCGTAAAGGTGCTTTGGCCCGTTGTGCTTGCCAGCCGACAGCCAAAGCCGGATCTGTGGCTTTAGGGCGAAGTGGGGGACCACGGCATCCTAACTTTATCAGGAATCACCAAGTAAGGCGGCGGTGTGGCAACTCAGCTGGCCAGCCCCCGAGCCCCCCGGGTCGAGCGAGTCGGACCGGTGGCCGGGTTCAGTGATATAGTGGTGCGAGAAAATAGGACACAATAAATTGGTTGACAAAAGGCATCCCCCGAGTCTTGTTCGAGGACCCCGTAGTTTCATGCGTTTACAAAAGGCGACGAGACATAAGCTTGTGCGGCTAACTATAAAACGGGCGGAGGAGTTCCGCGTTCCATGGCCGAGTCGTTTCTTCACCGGCGGTGTCCTTCTTGCGCTTCCTTGACTTGCGTGCGTCGATGAGGTAGTAGGCGTTGCGGTCACGCAAGGCCCTGCTCATGATGAATGGGCCCTCCCATGGAGGGGACAGCTTGTGCTGGCCTGCCTGCTCTTGGACGAGTCGGAGGACGAGGTCGCCCTCGCGGAATGCGAGGGGCTTGATCTTCTTGTTGTGGTAGTTCGTCAAGCCTTGCTGGTAGATGGCCGAGCGGCTGAGTGCCAGGAGGCGTGCTTCTTCGAGCATGTCGACGCCATCCTCGCGGGCTTCTCTGGCTTCGGCTTCGGTGTTCATCACGACGCGCGGCGAGTCGAACTCGACGTCGGTTGGGATGACGGCTTCGGCTTCGTAGACGAGGAAGAATGGCGTGAACCCGGTCGACCGATTCGGGATGGTGCATAGACTCCAGAGAACGGCTGGCAACTCGTCAAGCCAGCTGCCGAGTGAGCGAATGAGTGGCTCGACGAGTCGTGGCTTGACGCCGGACAGGATGAGTCCATTGGCCCGCTCGACCTGCCCATTGGACTGCGGATGTGCAACGGAGGCCAAGTCGAGGCGGATGCTGGAGACGGAGCAATATTGTTCGGGCACGCCCTTGGCGAAGTTGGTGTCGTTGTCGGTGATGATGCTGTTTGGCATGCCATAGCGCACCGCTATGTCCTTGATGAACCGGACAGCTGTTGGCCCGTCCAGTTTCTTGATTGGTCTTGCCTCGATCCACTTGGTGAATTTGTCCACTGCCACCAGCAAGTGCGTCATGCCGCCTCAAGCGGTTTTGAAGGGTCCCACCATGTCGAGTCCCCAGACCGTGAAGGGCCAGGCGATCTGTATGGTGCGGAGTGCTGACGCCGGTTGGTGGCTGCGTTTGCTGAAGCGCTAGCATCCCTCACACTTGAGGACGAGCGAATCGGCATCTTGGAGGGCCGTGGGCCAGTAGAAACCGTGGCGGAACACCTTGGCCACCAGGGATCGTGATGCGGCGTGGTGCCCGCACTTGCCCTGGTGTATGTCATGGAGGATGTCGATGCCCCGTTCCTGCTCAACGCAATGCTGGAACACGCCGGTGGAGCTGCGCTTGACGACCTCGTTGTTGATGTTGTAGGCGGACGCCCGGCGCTGCACTTGCCGAGCTTCGGTCTCGTCCATGGGGAGAACCCCATTCTCCAAAAATTTTGATATTGGGAGGGCCCAAGATGGAGCCGCAACCACGGCGAAGACGGCCACCAGGGTGGGTTCCGAGTCGGCAGCCCCCGAGCCGGGTTCAGCAACCCCCGGGTCGGGTATGGCGATGGCCGGGTCTGGGATGATGGTGGCTGGGTCAAGCTGAGAAGCCCCCGGGCTGGGTTGAGCAGTCCCTGGGCCGGGTTGATGTGCGGCCGGGTCGTCTGGAACGTGGATGGACTCGGAGTCCGGCGATGGCTTGACGGACGGCTTGCGCAGGTGCTCGAGGGAGACGCCAGACATGATGGCTTGTCGAGACAAGGCGATCTTGGCGAGCGTGTCAGCTGCTTCGTTCTCCGCACGCGAGACGTGGAGGAACTCACAGCCCTCGAAGGATCCGGACAGCTTCTGGATGAGGAAGCGGTAGCTTGCCATATTGGAGTCGCGGGCGTCCCATTCGCCGGAGCACTGCTGCACCACTAGGTCCGAATCGCCGTAGCACAGGATGCGCCGGATGCCGAGTTCCTTGGCAAGCCGGAGGCTGTGCACAAGGGCTTCATACTCGGCGACATTGTTGGAGGCGGTGAAGTGGATCTGGAGCGCGTAGCGGAGCCGGTCGCCCTTTGGGGACGACAGTACGATGCTGGCCCCCAAGCCGAGTCGCATCTTGGACCTGTCGAAGTGCATGCGCCAATGCGTCGAGTCGGGAGGCTGCGGCAAGTACTGGGTCTTGGTCCAGTCGACGAGGAAGTCGGCCAGGGCTTGAGACTTGATCATGGTGCGGGGCTCGTAGAGGATGGTGTGGCCGGCTAGTTGGATCGCCCACTTGGCAACCCGGCCAGAGGCATCCCGGCACCCGATGATTTCTCCGATAGGCGACGTGCTGACCACGGTGACAACGTGCTCTTGGAAATACCGCTTCAGCTTTTTGGCGGTGACGTACACGCCGTAACACATCTTCTGGTAGTGCGGGTAGTTCTGCTTGGAGTTGGAGAGCACCTCGATCAGGTAGTAGACTGGGCGCTGGACGGCTTGGATCTTGCCCTTCTCTGGTCGCTCGACCACCAGCACCGTGCTGACCGCCCGCGAGGTTGCCATGTAGAGCAGCAGCGGCTCCTTGTCGGTCGGCGCGGCCAGGACTGGTGCGGTGGAGAGCATGCGCTTGAGGTCTTGGAAGGCCTCATCTGCCTTTGATGTTCCATTCGAACGGGCTTGTCTTCTTTGTCAGCTGGTACAGGGGTAGCGCCCTCTCGTCCAGCCGGCTTAGAAACCGGCTGACTGAGGCCAAGCATCCGGTGAACTTCTGGACATCGCGTAGCCGAGCCGGCTTGCTCATGCGCTCGATGGCCTTGATATTCTCCGGGTTCGCCTCAATGCCGCGTTCCAAGACGAGGAAGCCGAGTAGCTTTCCGGCCGGGATGCCGAAGATGCATTTTTTCGGGTAAAGCTTGACCTTGTATTCGCGGAGGTTGGCGAATGTTTCCTTCAAATCGTCGAGGAGCGTGAGGTGCTGCTTGGTCTTCACCATGATGTCGTCCATGTACATGTGGATATTGCGGCCGAGTTGCGGCAGCAAGCATTTCTGCATGCAGCGCTGGAAGGTGGCGCCGGCGTTCTTCAAGCCGAACAACATGGTGATGTAGCAATACGCCCCAAAGGGCGTGATGAAGGACGTCTTCAGGGCGTCGGCCGGGTCCAGCTTGATCTGGTGGTAGCCGGAGTAAGCATCCAGGAAGGACAGGAACTCACACCCGGCGGTCGAGTCAATGACTTGGTCGATCCGCGGGAGGGCGAACGGATCGTTGGGGCAGGCCTTGTTGAGGCTGGTGTAGTCGATACACATGCGCCAGGTCTTGTTCTTCTTCAGGATGAGGACTGGATTGGCCAGCCACTCGGGGTGAAACACTTCCATTATGAAGCCGGCCGCCAAA
Organism: Triticum urartu; assembly: GCF_056163025.1. Lineage (NCBI taxonomy): Eukaryota > Viridiplantae > Streptophyta > Magnoliopsida > Poales > Poaceae > Triticum > Triticum urartu. The sequence continues at coordinate 330,971,397 of NC_141879.1, forward strand.
AGCTTGGCGACCTCTTCACCAATGGTTCTTCTCTTTTCTTCAGAAAATCTTCATAGGGGTTGACGGACAGGCTTGGCGTCCTTGCGGATGTGAAGTTTGTGCTCGACGTACTTCATCGGGATACCCGGCATGTCCTTAGGGATCCATGCAAAGATATACCGATTCTCACGGAGAAAGTCGACGAGCTCGCCTTCCTATTTGCTGTCGAGGCGGGAGCCTATGACAACGTACTTGCTGCAGCTGGGGTCTTCTGGGTTGAGCTTCACTTTTTTGGTCACCTTGGAGGTCTTGAAGGCGGCCTCGTCGGCCGGGTCCGGGGTCGGGATAGACGCGGCAGAGGCCTTGCCTGCCAGGGCGACGATCCGGTCGAGCTGGCGCCGCTCCTCGGCAAAGACCAGCGACTCGGCCAACTTGGCGCCGTCTCGGGCGCACTCCAGGGACTTGCGGTAATCGCCGGTGATGGTGATGAGGCCCTTGGGACTGGGCATCTTCATCTTCAGGTACGCGTAGTGGGGAACCGCCTTGAACTTGGCGAGCGTGGGCCGACCCAGCAACGCATGATACACGTTGGACAGGTCCACCACCTCGAACCAGACCGGTTCGCGCCGGAAGTGGCTGCTGTCACCGAACAGGACATCTAGCCGGACCTGGCCAATGGGGTAGCAGGAGAGGCTGGGCACGATGTCGTGGAAGATCGTTCGGGTCGACTCCAGGTCCTCGGCCTTGAGGCCGAGCTTGGTCATCGTGTCACGGTAGAGGATGTTGATGCTGCTGCCGCCATCGATGAGGACTCGATAGAACTTGCTTATGTGCCGCGCGACGATGGCGTGACTGCCAGGTGATCCTCCCGGGTCCAGGTGATCGGGTGATCCGACCAATGCATGAACTCCGGCTTGGCCGGGACGACGGTGTTCACCTCCTGCCGAAGGAGGCGCTCGCTGCGCTTGTCATCGCCGAGGCGGGTCAAGACGACGTAGGCCGTGTTCTGGTCCGGGTAGGCGTCGTTGCGCATCGCGCTGGTACGTCTCCAACGTATCTATAATTTTTGATTGCTCCATGCTATATTATCTACTGTTTTGGACATTAATTGGGCTTTATTGTCCACTTTTATATTATTTTTGGGACTAACCTATTAACCGGAGGCCCAACCCAGAATTGTTCTTTTTTGCCTGTTTTAGGGTTTCGAAGAAAAGGAATATCAAATGGAGTCCAAACGGAATGAAATCTTCGGGAATGTGATTTTCTCACCGAACACAACTCAGGAGACTTGGACCCTACGTCAAGCCAATTAACAAGAGGCCACGAGGTAGGGGGCGCGCCTGCCCCCCCCCCCCCAGGCGCGCCCTCCATCCTCGTGGGCCCCCTGTCGCTCCACCGACGTACTTCTTCCTCCTATATATATATCCACGTATCCCCAAACGATCAGATCCGGAGCCAAAAACCTAATTGCAACGCGGCAACTTTCTGTATCCACGAGATCCCATCTTGGGGCCTGTTTCGGAGCTCCGCCAGAGAGGGCATCGATCACGGAGGGCTTCTACATCATCATCCAAGCCCCTCCGATGAAGTGTGAGTAGTTTACTTCAGACCTACGGGTCCATAGTTAGTAGCTAGATGGCTTCTTCTCTCTTTTTGGATCTCAATACAATGTTCTCCCCCTCTCTCGTGGAGATCTATTCGATGTAATCTTGTTTTTGCGGTGTGTTTGTTGAGACCGATGAATTGTGGGTTTATGATCAAGTCTATCTATGAATAATATTTGAATCTTCTCTGAATTCTTTTATGTATGATTGGTTAAGTCTCTTCGAATTATCAGTTTGGTTTGGCCTACTAGATTGGTTTTTCTTGCCATGGGAGAAGTGCTTAGCTTTGGGTTCGATCTTGCGGTGTCCTTTCCTAGTGACAGAAGGGGCAGTAAGGCACGTATTGTATCGTTGCCATCGAGGATAACAAGATGGTTTTTTTATCATATTGCCTGAAACTATCCCTCTACATCATGTCATATGGACCACATACAGATGTATCCAGATACATTTTAGAGTGTAGATTCACTCATTTTGCTCCATATGTAGTCCATGGTGGAATCTATACAAAGACTTGTATTTAGGAACGAAGAGAGTACATATTAAAGAAGAACGGAAGAGGAACATGGTAAAGAAGAGCAAGCAGATTTTGGATAATAAAATGTTGGTTGCGCAGTGCCCACACATGATGAACCAGAGCGCATTAAGAATGCAACTCCCAGCTGCCTCTCGACCATTTCAGGCGGTTGGATGAAGATCCTACGTCTCCTAACCCTTCTTCTTCCTCGTCTCTGATTCTTCCCATACAGAACACCGCACAGGCCACCGGCCGGACCACCGGCCCCCACCGCCTGTGTTCCTCTGCCACCCCGACCCCCACCCCCGCCCCAACCCCCACCCGCATCGAGTTTTCTTCGTTCGACGAGTCCCCACAACCACCCGAGCCCCTTCGATCGCACCGGCGAACTCCGGCGAGCTCTGAAAAATCGACTGACCCAATTTTCAAATTTAGTCTACTGTGATTTAACTAGTGTGGAATATAAAAGGGGAAAACCATAAGCATTGGGAGTGTAGTGTTGAGCGTGCCATGGCGGATTTGAAGGTGCAAACCGGACAAAGGAAACCTCGCAACCAAGACAAGAAATCAAAGTAAAGAAGTGGCGATCTATTTTCTTGCTGCCATAAATAAGTTGAGCAGATACGAAAGAGTACCGCCTCTGGTGCGGTGCCGTGTACGCATCTGCTGAGAATTTGACGGTGCTATGGTAGCGATGGCTGTCGGCGGCGTGGAAGCAGATCTAGGAGGGTAGATGGTGGCGGCGGGGCACGATGGACGAGACGGTCGTACGAGCGGCGCCGGCAAGGTGGACGACGGCGGGGATGAAGCGAGAGGACGGGATGCAAGGATCCCGGTCCGAAGCCGTGGATGAGAGAGGTCCATCTCTTGTAATGGACGGCGGCGTCGGGGTATCAGCTCCGGCATGGTGGAGGAGGACGGCAGTGGATGGGGTGGCGGACGGAGGAGGGTGGGGTGGAGAGGGTGTTTTGGCGCCCACGGAGTACGAATGGGGAAAAGGGAGGTAGAGAGGAAGGGGGGAACCATGTATTCAGGGCGAACTTGTCTCAAATGTGAGGAGATTTACAAACTTAGCCCCCATTTCAAATTTCTACTACATCACGGCAACATTAGTCGGCTGGGGATAGGACGGTAATCTCGCATACACCGAATATTTGCCGACGAGAGTTTGTTTTTGGCGCCCACCGTGTATGAATATGAATCGGGGAGGGAGTCGATTTCGGCCGAGGACACACTTTGTTTTGGCGCCCACCATGTATGAATCCGGGTGAGAGGCGGTTACGTCACGTTTGGGTGAAATTACAAACCTACCCCTATCGAAACCTATAGAAATCCAGCAGATAGGCTTTGCGTGGCAGGGATAGGCAGTAGTGATTTCCATCTTGCAGATTTTGGTTTCGGGCGGTTACTGCGACTTTCCCTGCTTCGTTCAAATTTTGCAGAGTTCACGTTTACCGTGCCAACTCAATTCGAATCCCGTTTGTATTCTATTTTTTTGGGCGGGATCCATTTTCAATTGGAATTACATTCTATATACATCATTTTTTATATATACTTTCAAAAGCACAACAAAGAATTATGCTCCTTTATATGTATAATATGATTTACAAATACAACGATCTCGAAATCTTAAGGTTGAATTCGAAATTTTTTTAACCAAATTATGTTCTACTAAAATGTATGGATCAATAATATCTACATATTAAATAACATAGATGTGCGTGAATTCATATGAGTATGCATGTTTGATAGATAAATTTTGGTTCGAGTATGGATTACATGTATCATCATCTCGAATTCAAATATTTGAATCCCTTTTTTGTTCACTCCTTTCACGCCCATCTCTCTCGCATGCATGCTCCTTCAGGTAGCTCTCACTCTCTTTTCTCCAGCTCACCCGCACGCTCACTTCATGTTTCTCCTATCCTCGCAAACATTGTCTCTCGACGTCTCCCTTGAGAAGTGTCACACTCTCCCTATCATTATACATTACACGGTTTTCATTATCTCTCACATCTCTACTGTTCTCTGGTATCACTCGGTACCTAAGCTTTCTTTTTCACCGCCACACACACAGTCTCCACTCGTCTTTCACTTTGTCTTTCTCTCTATGGGATTCTCTCACACACCCAATATGTCTCTACATATGACTCATACCACTAAAATTACTCTCTCTCTCTCTCCTGTAGACACAACATTTGTTGCGGTCTCCTTTTCGTCTCCATCCCAGACTGACATTATTCATTTGTTTACCGATCAGACAACCCCGACTACCGTCTCCTATCTCTCTCACATAGACACACATGCAACTCCTGCTTCCACTCCCTTTCCCGACTACCGTCTCTCTCTCTCACACACACACACACAAAACTCTCGCTTTTTCGCACCCCGACTCGTATTTATCTCACAAACATTTATCGACTAGCTAGCCTCTAGATAGGTTTATACACCCGCACACTCATGCTTCCACCATCGCATACATGTCTCTCTCCCGCTCCTTGTATCTATGTAGATTTTTCTTCCCTTCTTGAGACACGCCCTCTCGATCGTGCACACACACACACACACACTATCGCCTCATTTTAAGTTGATACCTATCGCACACACACTCCTTGTGTCTTGGTCACACATGCACTCCGCCCTCCTCCACTCTCCCTCTCTCTCACACACACATGGGCTTTTTGCAACAACTAGCAAGATGCCCATGCGTTGCACGGAACATCAAGATGCATTTGTATGAGTAGTTTATCTTGTGGGGGAAAAGGACGAACGAGGGAAGGCCTTATTTGCAAATGTGGAGAGGGGTGTGGGTATCTTTTTGCAAAATTGCCATTGTTTCCTTCCTATCCGTCAGATATAGATCAGACTGCCTATAGCAGGATGGCAGGCACACGATAATGCTTTTTATAAGAGTAGGGATAAAAAATAGAGTTGGTAATGATGGTGGGCCTGCCATCCTGCAATGTAGGTCATCCAATTTATATCTGACGGATAGGAAGGAAAATATGGCAATTTACCCGCACTCTTCACCACATTTGCAGCTAAGGCCTTCCCTCGTTCATCCTTTTCTCCCACAAGATCTTGATGTTCCGTGCAACGCACGGGCATCTTGCTAGTAAGAGTAGAAATTAGACATATACCACTTCTCGAATCTTGAAACCAACAACATTCCTCCCTTATCTCATCAAAACCGCCAAAGGAATATATTTTGAGTGAAACATAACATATTTTTAGTGATATACGTATTTCAAAACTAGACTTTTTTCTATCAAATCGGTGAACATGTATTAATCTACGTTGATCATGTGGCAACGCATTGGCACATTACTAGTAGTTATTATAACTTTTTGGACACCAAACAAATGGTGGAGTACATATACGAAGACAAGAGGCGCACGCATGCAGTTGGCCTCTCGCTGTCTCGCACACATGAGTGTTACGTAAAGGCGACGTTAACAAATAAACCCTAAAACCCTAGGTGCACGATTGCTGCATTCCTGGGTACCGGGTACGTGGTGGAGCACCTTTGTAGGAATAGTCAGCTGAGAACGCCTCCTCTCCGCGTAATTGCTCTGACACGGACGCGACCTCTCATAGCGTAGGCATTGAACCAGCGCGCCGGCCAAGAGGGCCACACTCGCTGCAGGCCCGGCTGAGCACGCCTCCTCGCTGCGTGTAACCAGCTTAAGACTGCCCCGCCTGCCTTCATTGAATCCACGCGTGTGCCGGCAACACGTCCTTCCGCGAGCCGTCAGGCATTTTAGAACACAAAAATGACTAAAATATAATTAATTTACGCATGGTCTTGACTTGTTGTGCTCGCACTGGTAGCAGGAACTAGTAGAGGATTTTCTTTATTTATAACTCTCCTCACATTTTTTTGGCTTTGAAGTGAATCATGGTTGTGGACATTATGTATGAATGTGCAGATATCTATGAACATGAGTTTGATGTGGAAGTTGAACTTGGAATGTCGGGCTTGCACGTGAACTATACCATGTCCAATGCTTCGTCTATTATTGTTTGGAAAGTAATTCATGTTATTACATGACCCGAAAAATACATTTTGTGCCACATTAGTAGATGAACGGACATCACAACAGGCATGCTGACTGGATAAACATTTGAACCTAGCTATTATGAAGGAAATTTTGTATTGACAACAGTTTTAGATAGCAGGAGACGCCTAGCCTGCTCTGCCTCTGCTAGCTTATTTCTGGCTTCTTCCATCTCTTCTTTGCCTTGGGTGAAGAGAGCATCTGATTGCTCTTTTCGCTTCTTCAGGAACTCAGCTACATTCTCAAGGGCTGTTGCACGCTTTCTTTCAGCCTTTACTAATGCCACGAGGACACGAACAGCTGACGACTCCACCTGGCTTGTGTGTAATCCAGCATCATCTAGGAATTTGCACCTTGTGTCTAATCCAGCATCATTAGGGAACTGGCACCTTGTGTGTAATCCAGCCTCATTTTGGAAACATGATCTCGAGGTTGACCATACTTCCCTCCTCACAGGAACTGCATCCTGACATGTCTTCTTTTTTAGACCAATACTCAGATCAACCCAGATCCATTTAGTAGAAGCCAAATAAATAGAACTCGGAGAAGTGAATTCAAAAGGAAAAAAACAGACTACAAGGTGAGAACACCCACTTCCTACATCAAGCTAAAAACGAAAGCATTACGACGATTAAGACCCTTCTTATTACACATCGAAGAACACCACGCTTAAGAGAAACAGAAACTACAACATATACACATCGAAGAACACGAGGCTACACGAAAGTAATTGAAAGGGTGTTACTTACCAAAGCTCGTTTTACAGGTTCGGTGCAGCTCCTCTTTAACTTGCCACGCCCCTTGAAGATGTCCCGAATATCCCGTGTTTGGTCTTCATTGCTCCTCTGCATGTTCGCACACGTGGTTTTAAAATCTCAACATGGCAAGAAAAATATACTACTAGTAATACTCGCGCATCTTGTGGGCAACATTAAAGCACTCGTCTGCCATGTTAGAGCATCTCCAACATAATCGCAATGCGCGGCGCTTTAAAAATCTCAACATGCTATCTCTACTCTCTTCTCTACTGTTATATTTATTTTATATTTAATATTTATCTACTTCCTTTACTGTCTACTTTTTTCTCTATACTTTTTTTCTTACAATATAGGTCGTCCGATTTATATCTGACAGATAGGAAGGAAACAAATGGGAATTTTCCAAAAATATACCCATACCCCTCTCCAGATTTGCAAATAAGGCCTTCCCTCGTTCATCCTTTTCTCCCACAAGATAAACTACTCATACAAATGCATCTTGATGCGTGCAACGCATGGGCATCTTGCTAGTTCTAAAAACCTTTCCATCATTTGCCACACTACTGGTTGCAGATGAAAAACCTACCCAAGCACAGCGCGATACAGGAGCGATGCACAATTACAAGCTGATATTCTATTGAACAATGGAGGCTATAACCAATTACTTTACGGGAACAATAGCACCCAGGAAATTTGAAGGGTAGGTATGAACAAAATTGGAACTGCACATGTACTTCTAAGCGATTCAATACACACATTACCAATCGAGGAGGAGAACGATGGTCGCGGCGGCCTCTATGAGTCATGGTCGGCAACGGGAGTCTGTTCATTGTCCACGACGGTGGTACTTCTGCGCTTGGCATCGGCTTCCGGGAAGCAGATCCGAGACCGTGGAAGACGATGTCAGGGAAGAGGCTCCATGTACGACGACGACGGTGGACCGGCTCCAGTGCGGCGTACGAGGTCGTCGATGAGGTAGATGCGCTGCGGTGGACGAGTGCACTGATGTAAGGGGGAGGAGCACGAAGGCTGCGGTGCCGTGGAGAAGTCAATTTTGCGGTGGGGATAGAAAATGGGGAGTATTCAGGTGTACTACTGTGGGTGCCAGGGTGGGGTTGGCTGGGTAGGGTGAACCTGAAGTTACGAAAATAGCCCCCTACCAAGCGTCATCCGTAGGCCTATTTCCGAAGGCTATGATGGTAACTTCCCACTGCTCGAATCAGGGTCGCGGGAGATTTTCCCGCTGACCTCAAAATTTTGTGACACTGGACTCCCCGTGGGGCGTGTTGAGTGATTCGTCTAAGCAACTAGCGAGTAGTAGTAGTAGTACTAAACTCTGCATATTAGGTTTGACCAAAGTCAAACTTCCCAAAGTTTGACCAAGTTTATAGAAAAATATAAACATTTACCATAACAAATATGTATGATCTGAAAGTACATTCAATAATGAATCTAATGGTATTTATTTGTTATTGTATATGTTAATATTTTTTGTTATAAGCTTTATGAGAGTTTACAAAACTTTACATTGACCAATGCTAATACGCGGACTTAAATACAAATGGAGGGAGTACGCATTTGTTTTCTTAGTTTGTAGTGAACTAATCATCTGTTGAAATTGTGAAATAAATATATTAGGCTATTGACTTCGAATGTAATGGTCTATACAATTCAATAGTTACAATCATTGTCGAATCCCAAGATGTATACAAGGTCTATAGTACTTCACAACATGCTCAAACTCACATAATCCCAGTCAAATGAGAATCTAAATGCATTTCATAGTTATTACTTTGTAGGATGCAACAAAAACAACCATAACTCTACATCAGCCATTATAGAAGCAACATTTTGACAAATCCCAATGTGCGAATGAAACGTGCAGAGAGAGCTTTTGAAGATGGAGCAGATAGGGCGGGAAAGATTGTATGTATGTGGACGAGAGAGTAGGAGACAAACCTAACGAGATAGTGAGAGAGAGATAGAGAAAGAGAGAGGAAGAAGTTAGGTCTATGAGAAAGATGGATACATGTAATATACATGAGATGCGTGTGCATCTGGATTTTGTATACATGGAAGGAGAAGAGACAACATGTTTGATGAGAGAGCTGGAAAAACATGGACGAGAGGGGAAGGATCTCGTGGGTTGAGGGATTGACAATTTTGTGCAGGGGAGAGAGGGATTGGTAATCTTGTGCAAGAGAGAGAGAGAGAGAGAGGGTGGGGGAGGAGTCAGTCAGCCGTCGTCACATCACCCTGCTTCCAAATGACCCCGCATTCTCTAGCATGGTGTGGTCGCCGTCTTCGATCTGCTCGATGCCCTCTTTGAAGATTGAGGTGTTGTGCATGTTGGGGTGCAAAGAAGCACAAGAGAGAGTGGTCGCCGTATAACCTTGGATGGGGATGAATTGTGTGCTCGGGGGAGTGTGTGTGTGTGTGTGTGTGTTTTGTGCTGCATGTGTCTGTCTGTGTGTGTGTGTGTCAGATATTGAGAGAAAACAAACCTAAGGAGAGAAATGGGTATTCACGAAGAGATTGTGCGGGCCTTGAGTGGGCAGGGGCCGGGTGAGGGTGTCAAAATGTGCGCGTTGATGCATGTGTTGCATGCGACCGTGCGAGGGACGGATGAATCGAGAGAGATGGTTGTTGTGTTACAGATGCTCCTCTCTCTGTCTCTCTCTCTCTCACACACACACAAGTAAGGCCCTATTTGGTTCCAAATAAGTCACCAACTTATAAGTCGAAAAGTGCAAAAAGTGACTTATTTTGCCAAACGGACCCAACTTATAAGTCACCCCAACTTATAAGTCATAAGTTGCTCCACCCCAACTTAAAACTTATAAGTTTCCCTTTTTATGTGGGTCCCGTCACCTTTACATTAAAATACAAGGTGGGAAGGTGTGGTCAGGTGACTTATAAGTCAGATGACAACCAAACAGGCGTGACTTATAAGTCACTGATTTTAAGTCACCTGACTTATAAGTCAGGTGACTTATTGGAACCAAACAGGCCCTAAACTAGAAGACCGTTCTCTCATGTATACACAACGTATCGGCATCTGTCTATGTCTCACTCATGCATGATCATTTGCACATTCACACCTCTCTATGTCTGTATCACACGCACACCGTCTCCACATTGCCCTTCCGCCACAACACACATATGGACACATACACACGTTCTCTCTCAGTCACACACACAAAATCAGTATTAAAAAAACTAGGGCGCACCTAAAACGTCCAAATCCAAATAAACACGAATTGGAGCTAAATTCAAATATATGGAAATATTGCAGCGTCAAGAACTTTCACAGGAAAAAAAGTTGAGTGATATTCGAGGATTGTTTTCACACACACAAAATGGTTCGGGGGATGTCCTTCGAGCGCGACATGGTGACGCACCGTTCGATCGACCGTGTGGCCGTGGTTCACGCGCTTGCACTGGATTCCGTATTGTGGTTGTGGTACTAACTAATAAAAGCGCTGCCTAAGTCAAATGTTTACGTGTACTAGTACGGTTTTATTTTAAGTTTGACCAAGCTTATATATATATAACTAAAGTAAGCTCCCACACGCGTACTCATCAATATGCCGCCGCTACCGTTGCGCATGCCGGTGACTTCCTGCTCCGGCCAAAAATTTCTCACCCATCACCGCCGTGTCGCCGCCATCCCTGTGCCATGAAGCCGAAGGCTCGCCCGCTCACGTCGTCTGCAGTCCCTCCTCGCGATGCCGCCGTGCTGCCAAGCACGCGAGCAGCTGGTGGAGCCGCGTCTATGCATGCAGCATACAAAGAGGAGGACGAGTGCGTGCTCCAGCATGCCGGCGAGGAGGAACTACCGTGTCATTGTCGTCTCTGGCCGCGCGGAGGAGGCACGCATGGTGGCTGTCGCGGCGGAAGCCGGTCGCGCGTGCGTTGAGCCCGCAAACCGGGTGCGGACGCGGAATCTACCTTCGAGACCTTGAATGCCACGTGGATCCTACAATCTGAAGGAGCAATTTGGGTCAGTCGACTCATGTGAGCCGTTTGATGCAACATGGATGGCTAGAAGGGCTTCTTCCACCTCTTCTACCGTCTTCTTCCTTCGCTCCGTCGAACTTCTTTCGCAAATCGACTGACCCAAATTATACTACTAGTACGAACATATTAAGTACAGTAGGAACACGAAGATACGACCAGTAGTACCAACTGCAAGAAGAACAGTAGTAAGACATAGTACTAGTACTACTATACGTACTAAAGAGTTCAAATAATGAGAAAGAACATAAACATAGTTCTGATGGGGCCTCAGCACAACACACCCTTGAAAATAAACTAAGCAACTAGTCCGCTTGACACTGCAGTAGAACCAGCATGAGCGACGGCACTGCCACCTACTCGGAGTCTGAGTCCATGTCCTCGACTTCGTCCTCGTCCCTCTTCCTCTTCCTCTTCGCTGGCGCTTCTTTGCTTGAACCGAACACTGGGCTCTACTTCTTCATCCAACCCTTGTAGATATTTAAACAAAGGTAGGCATCCATTGCTGCGTACCGGATGTGATATTCATCTAATGTCTTCGACTCCCATGCATGATGAAACTCGTGATGAGGTTTCTTCAGTTTAGCGTACGAAGGATCAATCATGGCTGCTGCCAGGGTCAGCATTGAAGGTTGAGAGGAGGACACCAGGCTTGCCTTATGGAGATCGAAGGGCTAGCCTACAACGAGACCTATCCGACGCAGGACATCCCTGTCATTCTTAAAGCCTACAGTAACGAATTTCACTCTTTTGTCCTTGAGGAAGTTCTTAAAATCCTGGCACTCAACGTCGGCATGGCATATGTGGTAGACCAAGCAAACATTATGTATGCAAACCTGGATCACGGCGGGCTTCTTCCTCTCTTCATCCTTTAGATCCTTCTCTCATCCCAGGACTGTGGTGTACTCAACATCTAGCCTAGCGACCCACTCATCCGTTGAACTGTTGAACATGTGTAGGAAGCAAGCAAGCCATGCTTTCACCGTCTCGGATCCACGTGTGTAGATGACGATGAACTGATCATCGGTGATGGCTCTAACCTGGTACTCAGCGGCGACCATGGAGATTTGGGAGGCCATGGATTTTGGAGGAGGGTTAGGAGAAGTTGAACTATTGTACCCCGCAAAAAAAACTGGGAGGGAAGTAATGTGAAAGGACGGGACGACTGGGAGTGAACTATTGTAAGGTAGAAGACGGGGACGAGTAGGGCGTGCGAACAGCGTGGGGTTGCTGGCTTGCCCGGTGGATAAACGGCTGCAAGCCCCCAAAGAGTTCTCGAGAACTATGCGGGACCCACTAGATGTCATGTCTACTAGACCCATATTGTAGGCCTGATGGTATAGCTTCTGCCTGTTTTGCACGCCATGCTGGCGCCTGGATGTAACTTCACTTAATTCCGTCAAACGTCGCGCCTCCCACGACCTTCACCTCCCTCACGCGGTCGCGCCCTTTGACACTTCGACCGACTATAAATGAGCAATTTTTTTTGGCTTTTTTAGACAAGCAATTTTTTTGCCTACTCCGCATGCATGATACTCCCTCTGGTCCTTTTTACTCCCGTCAACCGTTTGCAAAGTGTTTGACCAAATTTATACTTTTTTAACACCACCTTATATTAATTAACCAGCCACACCAGTACACTCATTCGATACAATATTCACCACACAGGGCGGTACGTTATTTACAAGAATACCATCGAATCTATTGTCAAAGCTATACTTAGCGATTAAGTGTGCCACCTTATTGGCCGAACGGCTAATCTTTGACAATTGAAGATTGTTGATCAACTTCAAGATGCTCAACGCTTTCATCTTTAGGTCACGCATAGCAGACCTGTCATAGTACCCCGATGCAAGAGACGCTACCACAAAAGCGCAATCAGTCTCTAAAATTACAGGATTATGAAGAGAAATACCTATGTAGAGACCGGCAATGCAAGCCCTAAGCTCCGCTTCCTCCACGCTTTGACAGGCATCAATGAAATCCCACGACCAAATTTATACTAAAAATATCAATATCTACAATACTGATTATAATGAGTATAAGAACTACGTTTTATAATCAGTGTAAAAATATTGATTTCACATTATGAATGTTGACACATTTTTCTATAAGTCTGGTGAAGTAGAGGTACATTGACTTCAGACAAAACTTAAATGCACAATGCAGACTAGTTCCTCCGTCCAGGCGCGTGCCATGTCCTATCTTGTCATCACAACAAGGTTAGCTATTAGAGTACCACTACCTCCCTTCTAGTTTAAAGGGCTCGATTCAAAATTTTCACCTACTCTTAGCAAGATAGTAGAGGCGGTGGAATAGTTTTTGAAGTCTGCAAAAGTACTCAACTAGTGCTGTCGTTCTTCACAAAAAAATGTGTTTACCAATGCATGCATGAACACTAGTTACTCTAACCCCCCTCTCTTCTTTAATTCTTTGCCACATCAGCATGTTTGCTATTCCCATGTGCATGATACCAGCTAAGATACCACCATTATGGCCAGCCTTAATCATCGCTTGCAATAATTTAGTGCACCTTGAAATATGAACATGTGTGGGGCGTGTATGTTTTTAATGACTTGAGACTATACCTAGCCCGGCATGCAAGATGACTTATTATGCACCGTTCCCCATACCTGCAGGAAGCCCGTTCGTCTCCGAATCTTTTCCTCTCCATGTGTGGAAACAATATGCCTGCCAAACTCTCCTTCTCCCTCCAGCGGTCCCACCACTCCACCCCGTGTGAAAAAATCTGCATGCATGACTCTCCTCCCCCCATGCTCGTCCAATCCATTGTGACCAGCAATATTTCCACCCCTTTGCTCCCTCGTAATTTACTCCAACAAATATGCCCACGTAGATGTTACTTAACTGCAGGTGCATTGGGTCACTGACATATGGGCCCAACCGGGGCCTGACCCACATGTCAATGACGCAACTGGACCTGCAGTTAAGTCAGTGCAGCTCAGTCCATATCTTACGTAGGTGTGCCATTGCTCGCTATAAATAATGCGCCTCCCACGACATCGCTATCGCCTCCCCCTCGCGTTCACGTTCATCGCTATCTCCTCCTCCTCCCTCTCACGTCGATCCTCCAGCGACTCCGGCATGGTGAATGGGTAGCACATCTCGTACTTGATGTTCTCCGCCAAGGGCCAGTAGTGACCGCTGCATGCATCCGTGAGGTGATGCACCATGTCCGTCGGTGAGCCACAAAACGGCATCAGGCACTCATAGCAGTGGACGAAGGGCTCCTTGGAGGCATCGACCAGGCCGTCCATGAAACGGGAGTGGCTGTAGGGGACGTTGCACCAGTTGAATATATGAGCGAGTTACTATGAGATTTAATATGAATAAGCAGAAAGTAAATCATGAATTCTACCATGATTTCGAACAGGAAGGACAGAAACACATACGGTGCAACGGGAGCAGCACCATTGGCGTTGAGGTTGTCGCCCATGTCCAAACACCACGTAGACATGGTCTTTGAGCACGGTTCGTAGTCGTTCCACGCTTGGGCATTGAAGTTTGTAACAATTTTAGATTAGAATATACTACTCCTCCGGTGCTAGTAGTAGAGCAGAGTCCTAATCTACTACTCTACTCAAGCAAGTTAGGGCATAGCACTGTAGGGAGTATTAGTACTGTGATCACTCAAGCAAGTTGTCTGGCATCGACATGACCCTACGCTGCTGGTATGTGTCTCGTAAGTCAAGCGGCGTGCTATAGTCATCATCACCTGTCCACTTCCCGCAGCACATATTCGCTTCTCCATCTTTGTCCGCACATAATCTTGTCCAATCTTCAATCCCCGCTAAGGCGCCTCCTCCCCTCGTCCGAAACCCAAGCACTAACAATGGCAGAACCGAGAAGTGTCCGCTGACAGAGTGGCTGGAATTCGCTCCCCACAGAGGTAATCAAGCTCATTGTTTCACTGTGGACAATCTCAGTACCATGCCGCTCGCCGTGTGCTCGTCGGGGTTGTACCGTTTACTCAAATCCCTTAGGCCGGAGCTTTTTAAGCCAACTCCTTGCTTGTTGATGCCGCCTGATCTTCAGAAACGGCGTGTCACGCAGCATAACGATCGTAGGGTGGCGAGCATCAACCCCCTTGACTGCGATCCGATCCCCGTCATCCTCAACTACATTAACGGTATGTACTGGGTCGGCATGAACACGTCTTGGATGGTGCTCGTCGACGGTCGCGGCAGCTGGATGCTCGTGGAGGTCTACACCAGGCGATTGATCCCCCTTCCTTCGATTAAAACTGCACTGCTTTGGCACCGCGGCCCAGAATACTCAGAATCTTATAGTAGCCAACATGATACCAAGTTTGATTTTCTCAAGGTTGTAATCTGCCAAGTGCCCACAAGATCTGCTAATTATAAAGACTTCAGGCTAATTGCGTTCTTTAACCGCGGTCTCGCCTATCTAACAGGTCACTGCGGTAAGTGGATAAATCTGCACGTCCATCGCAAGATCATACATCCTCCACGGTTCTCTGATGCCATTGAACACAAGGGCTTCATTTACGCTGTCGACTCCTTCTATGGCTGGACATATTGCTGGCCTACTCCAGTCATCGCTACAAACGGCTGTTACAGCAGTATGTTACTTTCCTATGATATCATGATGGCTTTCTTATATTACTGTCAACATTTGCTGAAAAAATATTCATGCTCATAACATGCTGTTCTTAAGATTTACTAAATCAAGAGCCCTTTTTTATTTGACTCCAACTTGATATGATGTTGTAGGCCGCCTGGTGTCCCTACCCTTCCTAATCCCAGAACCTTTCAAAGAAAAGCGGCATGGCAGTTGCAGGTGGTTCCTGGCTCGATCAGATGACGGTGAAAGATTGATGATCGTTCGCACGTACCGGACGTGTTGTTTCGCGGAATACAATCACAGTCACTGCAAGGTCTTTGAGCAGGATCCCAGGTTCTCTGGGCCTTCATGATTTTTTGACTGGAGGATGGTAAGTAGCCTTGGTACACGCTCTCTGTTTGTTGGACTGAATTATCCGATTAACCAGGAGATAACCGATGGCAAGGATCATGATGGCAGCGCGGTTTCGTTCATCAGGCAAAACTGTGTGTACACAGCGTACCATGCGTCTCTGCATGCACCATACCAAGATATGTGCCGCCACACTCTGTAGCCCAAAGTAGGAGAGAGGGTCGCAAGTATCAGGCTTCGACCTGCTGGCTGGAGTTTCCCCCGTCAGGCACCCATCTGGTTCAAGCCATCAGCCAATCTTCACGGCTTAATAAATAGTAATGTCTAACTGAGCCAGTTAGTTAGATGCGTACACTTGGTGTAGTAGGATCTTTATTTGGTTTGATGCATACACTTGTTATTTTATGGTAGCCCTTTTGTAATGATGGCTGATGTTAGGTTTGGAAGAGAGAGTTGCGTCTTCACTCTTCTGGCCTGCTTACTGCTTCTGTTGCACCCCCAGCCCTGGTTGCTGCTGCTGCTGTTTTCAATGTACAATCAGTAGTATATTTCGTCTGTTGGTTGAATAAATGTGTTGTTACAACGACAAACACAATGTTTTGGAAGTCGTTGCATGGTTTGATCCTTTAGTGCCCCGTACCGTACGTAGCGCATACTATTTTTCGTACGGAACACATTTTCCACTTGTTGATAACATGAAGCCCACTAATGAAGGCCCAATAGAGAAGCCCAAAATTAACTGGAAGGGAGGCTCTCACATGAATCCGGCCCAGGTACATGCTCATAGTCCCTTAAACATAAATAAGTAAATAAATAAATAAATAAATAAAGCTAAATGCTCATGCACAAGTTCTTTAGGAAAATAGGTAGCCCAGTATTTCTTTTTGAAGAATACCCAAGCTAGGCTTATTTGTTTTCTCCGAATTACTGGGCTGCAAATCTTTCAAGACGAGGAGGGATGCATTCCGGCCTGGCTTAAGAGTATGGTCAATGTCTGTTAAAAGTAATATCAAAAGGGGTTGAAAATTCCAAAAAAATTATAGCAAATCGGATATAAGTTTCTTTTTTTGTTTTTGTTCTTCACTGATATCTTATACGTATTTCATTGGATTTAACATGACATAGTACTAATTTATTTTTAAATTTGTTTTAGTATGGCTATTAATTTTTGGATTAAGAATATTTCGTCCGCCAGCAGAAATTTGTGAATTTTCGAAATTTCCCACATATTTAGTTAATTTTTTGACCCTGGTACTGACCAGAAAATGGCCAGCAATTCTAAAAATGGAAAACGGGCTGTAATAAATTCCATACGAAATAGAAATTGAGTAAAAATTATAAAAATAATAGCAAATGGGTTGTACACACCATAGATTTCGAGGCTGACTTGTTTATGCAAGGCTTTGTCAGTGAACACACGATTCTAGCAACAGTGACTGTTGGATGTCCATCCAACGGCCGGCGTGCTTCTTCAATCTCTGATCTTCCTGCTCCAGCCGCCTAAACTAGCGCTGGCGGGACTGCCTGCTCCCTCCTCTTGTGGCCCGCTGTGATGCCGCGCAGGCTTCCCCGGCCCACCCTACTCCCTCAGCTGGCCTGGCCGCACGCAATCAACTGCCTCCTTATTACGCGAAAAAAATGATTCCTCCAACTGACATCTGGGGCGCACCAGTTGGGAGGCTGACCTATGGGCCGACTAAGTTGATGTGTATGCAGGGCTTGTCAACTTAGTCAACAAATGATTCTAGCAGCAGTAACCGTTGGATTTGAATCGAACGGTCCTGCTGCTTCTTCAATCGCTGCTCTTCTTGCACCAGCCGACCAAACCAGCGCCGGGGAGACCGCCTGCTCCTACCTCCAGTGGTCGGGTGTGCTGCCGTTAAGGCCTCATCGCCCCTACTACTCCCACCGCTAGCCAGGCCCTGCGGCGACGGTAGCCTCACACCGCAGCCGAACCAGTGAACCCTCGTACTGCTCTCCGCGTGGGCATCCACTGCCGCATCTTCCCCGGCTCCGCGTCGTCCCCTTCCTAGGCCTCGCCGTCATCCACCGCCTTGGTGCTCTCGGCGCGGCGTGGTCAACGACATTCCATCGGAAAGAGTACTGTACGTGGAGAGTCTGACAGCTGGGTCCATGGCCACAGCCCAGTTTTTTATGATTTGCCAAGTAAGTCGCTTTGTCAGGCCTGTTGGGCTGCAAATCTTTCAAGACGAGGAGAGCTTTCATTCGGCTGGCCGAGAAAATGGCCCATCAGTAATGAGAAATGGGTTGTACATTTTTAAAACACATCAAACCGGCAATTAGTTTCAAATATCTTTTTTTTCATTTCGAGATTTTAAATTACATTAATTTTTATGCGTGGAGAATTTGTTGATATACATTTATTTTTAAAATCAGTTTGAATGTGAGACGAAATTTCGGGATTAAAAACAGTTCGGACCGCACCGAAATATGCAAAAATTCGTATAATTTTTTAACCGTGGCCACAATATGGGTTGTAATGCTAACAAAAAGAATATGGGCTCCAAAAAACCTTAATAATTAGCAAATGGGTTGTAAATTATTAGAAATAATGGCAGATGGGTTGTATGTTGTTTTCCACAGATTTGAGGCTTTCCTAAAAAAGGTTGATGCACAAGCAGTGACTGTTGGATGGCCATCCAACGGCCGTCGTGCTTCTTCAATCTCTGCTCTTCCTGCTCCAGCCGCTCAAACAAGCGCCAGCGGGACTGCCTGCTCCCTCCTTCCCGCGGCCGGCTCTGCTGCCGCGCAGGCCTCACCGCCCCACCGTACTCCCACCGTTGGCCTAGCCATCCCTCTACTCACCCACACCTGCTGTTATTCTCCGGCGATGAGAGACGAACTAGTAAACCCTCATACAGTCATACTCCCCTCTGCGTGGGAAACAACTGCCGAGTCTTCCCTGCCTCCGTGTCGTTCCCTTCCTAGGCCTCGCCGTCGTCCACCGCCCTGGTGCTCTCGGCGCGGCCTGGTCAATGTGGTCAACGACCGACATGCATCTGAAGTGGACTGTACGTGGAGAGGCCAACAACTGGGTCCACGGCCGCATGCAAGGAAATGCCTCCTTATTACACGCAAAATAATGATTCCTCCACCTGACATCAGGGACCCACCGAAAGGGCCTCTGTATTTCGTGAAAAAATGTTACCGCCGCTGACAGCTCGGACCCACCAGCTATATCTTCGCATGCAAGGAAGTGCCTCCTTATTATGCACAAAAAAATGAATACTTCCCCTGTTAGCTGGGACCCAGTATAGTGGCAGGCTAACTTGTGGGCCTACTAAGTTGACGAGGACGGAGGGCTTTGTCAACTTAGTCAATATGCACGATTCTAGCTCCAGTGACCGTACGATGTCCATCCAACGGCCGTAGTGCCCAAACCAGCGCCGGTCGTGCCTCGTGCTCCTGCCTCCCGCGGCCGGCTACGATGCGGCAGAGGCCTCACCGCCCCCTACTACTCCCACCGCTGGCTAGGCCATCCCTCTACTCACCCACACCCCCTGTTATTCTGCGGCGACGACAGCCTCACACCGCAGCGAACCAGTGAACCCTCGTACTCCTCAACGCGTGGGCATCCACTGCCGCGTCTTCCCCGGCTCCGCGTCGTCCCCTTCCTAGGCCTCGCCATCGTCCACCGCCCTGGTGCTCTCGGCGCAGCATGGTCAACGTGGTCAAGGAACGGCTTCCATCGGACGTGGACTATACGTGGAGAGGCTGACAGCTGGGTCCACGGCCGCAGCAAGGAACTGCCTCCTTATTACGTGCAAAATAATTATTCCTCCACCTGACAGCAGGGACCCACCGGACGGGCCACCGTATTTTGCGAAAAAACGTTTCCCCTGACTACTGGCACCCACCAGCTACACCTTCGCATGCAAGGAAGTGCGTCCGGGAAAAAAATAAAATGATTCGCCCCCATGACTGCTGGGACCCACCAGCTACATCTTCGCACGCAAGGAAGTGCCTGATAGTCGGGACCCACCTGGTCGAAGCGTACGTAGCGTTGTCATTCTGGTCGCGAATGTGTACGTACATACTGGTTGATGTAGAGGCGCGCACGTGTCGTAGTAGAGGCGCGCACGTAGCATGTACACGTACGTACAGCGGCCAGGGTGCAAAAAGAAAATACGACCACGTATGTGTACATATGGGCGGGGTCTCGAATGCCTACTCGCGCATACGTACGGCCAGGGCTCGTGTACATGGCTGGGTCGGAACGGAGAAAGAGCGTCGTCGTCGTGTTCATGGGGAGGCAACGGAATGCTTGTGTTCTTGGGGAGGCAACGGAATGCGTCGTGTTCATGGGGAGGCAACGGAATGCATCGTGTTCATCAGGATGCAACGGAATGCGTCGTGTTCATCGGGAGGCAACGGAATGCCTGGGAGCCAACCAGCTGGGTTGGAACGGAATGCATGGTCATGTTCATCGGGAGGGCTTGGACGGAACAGGCGATGGAAACGAGGCCTGGCGTACCGCGGAACGGAGGAAACGGACCTCCTACGGTCGAAACGGGGGTCCTATTGATCGGGAGGGGTGTGGCGTACCGCAAAACGGAGGAAACGGACCTCCTACGGTCGAAACGGGGGTCCTGTTGATCGAGAGGGGTGTGGCGTACCGCAAAACGGACGAAACGGACCTCCTACGGTCGAAACGGGGGTCCTGTTCATCAGGAGGGGTGTGGCGTACCACAAAACGAGACTCCACGGGATACTTTGCATCTCCACCGTCGACCTCCTCCAACCTCCACGGGCTACCGTCGACCTCCTCCAGCCTCCACGGGCTCCTGTTCAGCCAGCCTCCACCATGCGCTACTCCACTGGCTACTGTTCAACCACCCCTCCACCATCTACTATTCATCCAGCCCTCCACACCACGGGGTCCTGTTCAACCACCCCTCCATGGGCACCCCTCCACCGTCTACTGTTCATCCAGCCCTCCACCACACCACGGGGTCCTGTTCATCCAGAGGCAAGGCCACCGCTCACTGTTCGTCCAACCCCCCCTCCCCCCCCCCCGCAACGCTCACTGTTCATCCAATCGATCGGCTTTAGTTAGCAGCAGTAGCGAAGGAATCGCTTGGGTTCAGTTAACAGCCATCGATCGATCGCTCGGGTTCAGTAACGTGTAGCCTGCAGTGCAATCGCTCGGGTTCAGTTAGAGCCCAACGCCTCGCTCGGGTTCAGTTAGAGCCAACGCCTCGCACACATGCGTGTACGTGTACGAGAGAAACGCGCATCGCTCGGCCCCCGACCTCCCACCATAACCGGGAACTCCCCGAAATTTTCCTCGCCCTCGCTTCTACCACGGTTTTTTCCGTCATGGACGGCCCAAAGAATGTCATGCAGCTACGTCTCCGGCCCGCCCAGGACGAAAATCCCATTTTTTGTCATGATTTTTTATCATAGAAGTAGGAGCCCACCACATCTATGATGATACCGGGTTTTGTCACAATTATCATCATAGAAGTGTCATATGTATGACAGAAAAAAATTTCGTTCGGCCCAAAATGTCATGGATGTGTCTTTTTTTTGTAGTGAAGAGTGTGTGCGAGAAAGAAATGTTGACGGAGAAACTACAGATAGATACAGAGATGGAAATTCTAGCTAGAGGGACATCGGCTAGTTTGAGAGTTGGAGATGACCGCCGGGTGGTTCAGAGGGTGAAGTTATGTGTGTGTGAGAGAGAAAGATAAAAAGAGGGCACTTGACTGCATGTAGAGATAAACATACATAGTGTGCGTGATAGGAAGCAAGAGTGAGGGCGAGAAAGAAGGTTGATGGAGAAACAGATAAATAGAAAGATAAAGACTCTAGCTAGTGTGCATTAGAGATAGGAGTCGAGTGGATCAAAAGGCTGAGTTATGTGTGTGGGTGTAAGAGAGATGAACAAAGGGTGCATGTGACTCACATACAAACAAATATCGGAGAGAAATGAGATCCCGAGAGACAGAGTTTTGTGTCTGCGAGAGAGAAAGATATTTCACAACGAGAGTGATAGCTAGAGAGACATATGAGGGAACGCAAGATATCTCTAGAGAGAGAGTGTGTGTGAGAGAGACATACAAGAGAATGGTGGATATATATGAGACCCTGGGAGATAGAGTTTGTGTTTGTGTGTGAGAAAGAGATATTTAAGAGGAAGACTCGTAGCTTCTCGTATGTAAGGAGCGAAAGACATCTCTGTGTGAGAGGGTGTGTGCAAGTGGCACACAGGAGAATAGTAGAGAGAAATGAGACCCCGGGAGACGAAGTTTGTGTTTGTGTGAGTGAAAAAGATTTCACATGGAGAATCATAGTTAGAGACACATAGCAGGGAGCGAGATATACTTAGAGAGAGATAGAGTGATGGAGGTCGAGGGAGAGAGTACCGTCAGTGTGTTATGAAGATAAAAGATCATTGTCGGAATACAGGTAGCATGAGAGATACCCGAGAGACGATGAACGTGTATAGGTCTAGAGAGATACTCATATATAAGCATGAGTGATAGCTATATGAGACGAATATCTAGATTAAAGGGGATTCAAATATTTAAACTGGAGTTCACGACATCGATAATATCATAATGCAAATTGGTGTATCAAACATGCATATTCATTTGAATTTGGGGACACGTGTAATGTTATAGAGTTTATCAATATTAGTGATCCATATATTCTTTAATTAGAGACAATGCATGGTTTATATGCAATTAATGTGTAAACAGGATTACACTATATGTTGCGTGTGTGAAACACATTATACATGTTTGAGAAGTAAAAAATAAAAACCCGCATGAAACACACAATAATTGGAGACAGTTAGCGAGGAATGCATACATTAGATTTCAACATAAAGGGTGTTGTGCTTTTGAAAGTATATATATATAAAATGGTGTATATAGAATTTTATTCCAATCGAAAATGGATCGTGCCCGAACAAAAATAGGATACAAACTGGATTCGAATTGAGTTGGCACGGTAAACCTGCACTCTTGCTCTGCAAAAATTTGAACGAAGCGGGGAAAGTCACAGTAACCGCCCGAAACCAAAATTTGCGAGATGGAAATTACTGTCTATCCCTGCCATGCAAAGCCTATCGGCTCGATTTCTATAGGTTTCGATAGGGGTAAGTTTTTAATTTCACTCAAATGTGACATAACCGCCTCTCACCCAGATTCAAACATAGGTCATATTTGAACCAAAGAGAACATGGCTGTTGGTACCCTCTTGATCGGCGCAATGCCAAACCCACCAAGGGGCTTCTTGATCGTATTCGGATCATAGCTTAACCCCTTTTGGGTCTAACTTTGATCATATTCAAATCAGAGTCGTTAAAAAACTCAAGGTCATTTGGGGGCTTCCTGTTTAAACATAGGTCGTATTCGAACCAAAGAGAACATAGTTGTCGGTACCCTCTTGATCGGCGCAATGCCAAACCCACCAGGGGGCTTCTTGATCATATTCGAATCATAGCTTAACCCCTTTTGAGTCCGACTTTGATCGTATTCGAATCAGAGTCATTAAAAAACTCTCAAGGTCATTTGGGGGCTTCCTATTCAAACATAGGTCGTATTCGAACCAAAGAGAACATAGCTGTCGATACCCTCTTGATCGGTGCAATGCCAAAGCCACTGGAGGCTACATGATCGTATTCGAATCCTAGCTTACTGATCGTGTTCGAATCAGAAGCCTCAATTTTTTTTCTCTGTTTGACTTATGTTTTTTGAAACAGTCTTTTGGGTTTGTCTTGCGACTTTTTGCTTATATCTGAAGCATATATATATATATATATCTGTGTGTGTGTGTGTGGTTTCTATTAACCCGGCCTGGCTTTCGATGACAAGTCGCTAGCATATGACAATATTAATACTTGGAAGGTTTGGCTTCTAAGTTTTGGGTTATCACCCTTACTGCACAGGTATCATAAGCCGGCAATACGATTCAATATCACAGGTATGATATTGTTTATACATGATTATGTTTAAACCGGCCCTGGCTATGGATTTTAAGCCACCGGTATATTTTGAATTGCGCCGGCCGTTGGAATGATGCGCATATCAATCATTGGATTATTGTCCTTATTGGATACGGCGATATAAGCCGGCGGTATGAGCCAATTCCACAGATAAGATTTTCAAAGTCGCTTTAGTGCAATGGCTATTATATTATCAATGGATATGATTTATTCTACAATGGAAGGAATACTCCTGAGTCGCTGCAGGCTTACAACCCGACACTTGGGGGCTACAATTATTCAAATTGAGATTACATCAAATATGCAAGTCTCATGTCACTGCCAGCATGCACCATGGCACTTGGGGGCTAATGCAAGGACATTTCTTACTTACCTCATTGAAGACCCGACTCATCACATCGTAATGAGCCGGCCCTTGGGGGTTACCAATTGCTCTTGTCGAAAATTCAAGGTACACAAGCCTTAATCCATCATATTGAAAGATCCACTACTCAGTTGGTAGAGTACAAAGCTCTTAACCTTGTGGACATGGGTTCAAGCCCCATGGTGGAGATTACATCATATGATGTTATTATCAATGAATCATATACAAAAGTCCCAGCTCAGTAATATCCTACTGAGCCGGCCCTTGAGGGCTACACGTTGCTGCTCAAGTTTACATGATCATATTTACAAAGTCCCTTCTCATTATTGCATAATAACCGGGGTACACTGGTTGAAATTTTTATGAGCATAAGGCAATTACAAGTCCCAGGTTGCTACAAGCATGACAACCCGGCACTTGGGGACTACAGGTGATATGCATATAAGGAAGGAATAACTTCAAATTCTCAGTTTTGAGAAAATCAGATATTATATTATTATCGGAGAAATATGCAAAGTTTATGACCCGGTGTCATCATAAGATTAACCCAGCATCAGCAACAATTACATGACCCAGCATCATTTGTTTATACCCCGACAATTTTGGCAATCATAAATCGGCAAGATCTACATCTTTAAGCCGGTTGAATATCAGTTGAATATTTCAAGACCAATATTTTTGTCAAATCAGAGCATTGAAGGCCGACTCAAATGGATTATTTCTTATAATATTTCTTTATAAGAGCCAATGTCAGCAAATGGATTATGAAGCTGGACTATTGACCCGGATTTCCAGGAGAAAATGTCAAGGACATAAGGATGATCAGGTGCCGGATTACAAGAATATTTAACCCGGAGCACAACCTGTCAATTTTGTTCTTGTGTTTATTTTACAGGGTCAGTTTAACATGGATAAATCCAAATTAAACTGGGGGCTAATGTCGGGGATATACCCCGTGGTATGACCCGGCTGGAAGTATGACCCGGCCGGATTTGGCGACTCACTAGTAACCCGCCCTTACTTGGCGACTCACGAAGTGACCCGCCCGGATCTCTCCACTCATTGATGACCTGGCTGGGCCTGGTGACTCATTGGTAACCCGGCAGGCAGGTCAGAGGAGTGACAAGACCCGGTGGCCCAATGGGCGGTTCATGGAAGGCCGGCTCGTATTACGGTGGGCCGGCTTAAGAGAAAAGGCATAAGGAATATTCCCTTACAAAGGAAGCAAGACTAGGACTCCACTTGTAATAGAGTAATCATAATCCTAATAGGACTAGTCATGTAAGCCACCCCTTCAACATATATAAGGAGGGGTAGGGCTCCCCAAGAGGGACAAGTTCCACAAGTTAGACAGATTAGGGTTAGACAAACAAGTCTATAGCTCTCGAGTTAGAGCACCCGTCTAATCGTGATCATCATCATCAATATCAATGAAGCAAGATGTAGGCTTTTACAACCACCGTGAGGGGCCGAACCTAGGTAAAACCTCGCGTCTCTCGTCCCACTCAACCCCTCTCAAGATACCACATAGATGTGTTGGCCTCACGAGAAAGTCCTCACACTAGGA
Source organism: Triticum urartu (assembly GCF_056163025.1). Taxonomy (NCBI): domain Eukaryota; kingdom Viridiplantae; phylum Streptophyta; class Magnoliopsida; order Poales; family Poaceae; genus Triticum; species Triticum urartu. Next base: position 330,997,192 of record NC_141879.1, read on the forward strand.
CATCTGTCGTGACAACTCCATGACAGTGGGCGCCAAAACACAGTGTCTCCTCAGCCAAAATTGACTCCCTCCCCGATTCATACACGGTGGGCGCCAAAAAAAAACTCTCGTCGGCATATATTCAGTGTATGCGAGATTACCGTCCTATCCCCAACTGACTAATATTGATGTGATGTAGGAAATTTTAAACGGGGGCTAAGTTTGTAAATTTCCTCGCATTTGAGACAAGCGCGCCCTGAAGACATGGTTCCCCCTTCCTCTCTCACTCCATTTCCCCATTCATACTCCGTGGGCGCTAAAACACCCTCTCCACCCCAGCCTCCTCCGTCTGCCACCCCATCCACCGCCGTCCTCCTCCACTATGCCGGAGCTGATACCCCGACGTCGTCGGCCATTACAAAAGATCGACCTCTCTCATCCACGCCTTCGGACCGGGATCCTTGCATCCCATCCTCTCGCTTCATCCCCGCCATCGTCCACCTTGCCGGCACCGCTCCCATGATCGTCTCATCCACAGCGCCCCGCCGCCACTGTCTACCCTCCTAGATCTGCTTCCACGCTGCCGACAGCCATCGCTACCGGAGCACCATCAAATTCTCGGCAGATGCATACACGGCGCCGCACCAGAGGCGGTACTCTTTCGTATGTACTCAACTTAGTTATCGCAGAAAGAAAATAGATCGCCACTGCTTTACTCTGATTTCTTGTCCATCACTTACTTGTTAGTGGAAAGCAAACATTGGTTCCGAAGTTGCCTTTGTCCGGTTTGCACCTTCAGATCCACCATGGCACGCTCAACACTATACTCGCAAAGCTTATGGTTTTCTCCTTTTATATTCCACACTAGTTAGATGACAATAGACTAAATTTCAAAATTGGGTCAGTCGATTTTTGAGAGCTCGCCGAAGTTTGCCGGTGCGAAGGAAGGGGCTCGGGTGGGGACGGTGGTTGTGGGGGCAGTGGTGGGGCCTCGCCGAATGAAGGAAACTCGACGCGGGTGGGGGCGGGGCTGGGGTGGTGGTGGCGAAGGAACATAGGCGGTGGGGCCGGTGGTTCGACCGGTGGCCCGTGCGGTGTTCTGTATGGGAAGCACGGTATGTTCCTTGTCAGGAAGGGGAGCAGGGACATCTACAGTCAACACCTCTATTGGGCCGGTTCTGCTAAATGATTTCGCACTTTGAGTTGGTCTGCCATAATACCCCAGAAATGGTGGGAGCCTCGCGGTCTTTGATAGACTAAACTGATAGTAACAGCTGTGTGCCTTCAGATGAATAGAGCTGGCCTGTAGGTGATCGATAGGCTGCATATTAGTAGCGGCAAAACCCTATGTTTTCCAGCCAGTTCCGCTTTCCTGATTTATTTATGGTGGTTATGGTGTAACCCTATTATCTACACTACGATATGCCTACTAGCTCTGCGCTCTCGCTATCATGGTTTGGCAATAAACTTTCTATACGGTATATTATGAACCTATCATCTGCCAACTATCCTTACATCTGGGGCCCCCAATAGGGAGCCTATTTTTTGTGTAGTTGTGCCAGATTATATTAATCTACTCACCATATTACAGCACACATGGGCTCTCTCATCAGAATCCAGTGATAGCACACAAGGGTTTACAGGGAGCCTCTATTATATTACAATATTATCTGCATTACAAAGATAATCTCACTACTATTTGTGTTTTCATGCTTTACATATATTGTACGTAATCACAATGAATATAAGAATGCGCACATCAGAAGAATATTGCGGAACAGTTCAATGGGTAACAAACTTGGCATCAAGGGATTGAGGTCCATTGTGGATGCAATGAAACCCACATGCTCCCGACCTATAGATTCGTATTCAGAATATGATCCTAATGACTATTCTGAGCTCAAGGAGTCAAAGGAAGATGGCCTATCCTGTTCACCCAATAAGGTGCCTGTTCTAATTTGGCAAGGTTTTATTGGTTGCACATATCTTGCATAAGGTGTCTTGCATTTCTTTTGCTTCATTGCACCGCCATCTGCTTAGTTTACTCATGATATATGTGAAGATGTCATGCCCATACATTATCAACACCTATTCCATTTGTCGGCATACCATGTTTTTCCATTCAGATGTTGTTCTTGTGTTTCATACATCCAAAAGGAAGAGGGTGATTGCGGAACCTGAAGGAGTACAAGCAAAGTCCTTGAAAAAGGTGGTGCTACCGGAGAAATCACATAGCACCCGACGTATATTGCTAATAGAACCAGCACCGCAAAACCTAGGATATCGCAACTATGTTGGTCACTGCTTTGCTCTTTTGAGTACCTATTATCCTATCGATGTCCTTACATTCATACCTGGTGGATTATGTGACATCATTGTGCATTATAGCTTGCTTATCCACTGTTCACTCCAAATTATCAGATCTATATTAATGCTTAAATTAATGTAGAATAAACCCAATGCCTATGAAGAAATTTAGTTCTGCATTGTTCTTGTAAGTATCTGTTGTCCTTATATTTGTCAGCTAGTTGTTCATGTACACTTTGCAGCTTATTTTCCCTTGTCCTCCATTTTTCTACACATCAGATCTACATTTACTCTTGCCAAAATATTGAATAAAACAAATGTTACTGAAGAAGTTTAGCTCCGCATTGCTCTTGTCAGTGCCTTCTGCCTATATGTTGTATTTACATTTGTACTCTGCATCTTAAGTTAAATAATCGCCATTTGTTCCTATATTTTCACATCTATATTTACTCTTAAGAAAATGTATAATAAAGGCAATACTCTTGAAGAAGAGTGTGAGGTAAACTTCTTGAATTGCCCCCCCCCCATCAATATGGACAAGGCCTTTATAGAGCCTGTCTTCACTACTAATGTAAGTTTATCCTCCTCGAGCCTTCAAACTTTGTTGTTTATATTTGGATAGATATGAGTGCAAATGCTGTTTATTTTTGTCGCCTGCATCAAATTGCTTGTTCAAAGTTTATAAAGTAGAAGTACATAAACATAAGTTTGTCCTTCTCAATTTCAGTCTTTAGTTGTACAATCTAGTTCCTTATTCGTACCATGTAAATTAAACTAAACATAGCAAGTTATCTTGTTTAGCACTATGTGTGTGCTTGTGTTCTTGATATGTAATCCAATGGTGTGGTGAGACTACCAACAACAGCACAATGTCATATCCTGCTATGTCTCAACTATGAACAATGCCATATTATATTAATGTTATTTAAATCGTGTCTCTTTATTTACCAATCTGAAATGGTATAAATTTATAGTACACTCACCATTCATGCTTATACGTTGTTTAGAACTACATCTATGCTTGTGTTCCTGATCTGTAATCCAGTGGTCTGGTGAAGCTGGCCGCTCCTGCACAATGCCATTTCCTGCCGTCTTAACTATGAACAATGCCTATTATGTTAATGCTATTTTAAACCGTGTCTCTTTATTTCTGACAAAGAAATGAGATGAATTGACAGTGCTGATCCTTATACGTGCAAAACCTGTTATCTACCTACTTGTTTCTCTTTTAGGGTGACAACACTGCTGCTAGGAAGAACTACCACAATGATAGTGAGACGAACCCATTTTTTGTCCCTCTAACACATATTCCAGAGGAGAAGGCAAAACATACTGAGGGTAGGGATACAACCACGAAGTCACATCTTGATGTAGTGTCAAACTTACTCAGTGACACAAGCTCGATGAAGTCGCCGCATGAATCTGTTCGACTTCTTCAGTCTGAAATTCAAGCAAAAATACATGCTTCCGCTCAAATACGACTCGAACTCCAATCGCTATGCAAGATTAACTGTAAGTATAGGACGTTTATTGATGCTATGTAGCTTAAGTTGGTGGATATGAGCGCCAAAGAAGCGCAGTCTCATCAGGTTGCTAAGCTGCTTGCGCTGAAGCTGCTGGGCTGGGCTAACCTTTCTTGAATTGTGTTGAGGTGCTCTCGATTCTGCCTATTATATTGTCCGCCTATTAACTTCCACTAGTGGCGACCTGCCCAGTTTATGTAATCTGTAGTCTGGTTGCCCTTTATTATCACTAGCGGCGAACTTTGATGCCGAGGGGATGTAATATGTTGTAATTTCTTTGTTGTATAGTCTAGGTTTATTCTTGATCGGTATGTTGTAATTTAGGCCAGAAGGATTAGTGGATCTCAGTGTTGTCGGTCTTCAGGGCAGCCCGTTACTCATATGGGCCAAAACGTGGGCCTATAATCATCTTGGGCCATTAGCAGGTCTAAACCTTATGGTTGTTTCCTGCCTTTTACACGCCAAGTAAAGTTCTAGCCAGCTGGGCCAGAGAATACAATGGGCTTTTAACAGGCTAAAACCTAGATTGGGCTAGCGTTGAGCCGAAAAATTTATGGGCCAATACAGGCCGAAACTGCCTAAGGCCCATGTTTGGTCCAAATAGGACGAGCAGTTAACAGGCCAAAATATATCTCGGGCCCGTTTGGGCCAATAAAATTATGGGCTTCAAGCAGGCCGGTATCCATGTGGGCCATAGGCCCAAAAGTGTCACGGGCCATTATCAGATGGGTTGTAAGCAGGCCGGATTCAACGGGTGTTGTAATTAGGCCCAACTGTTACACGGGTCATTAATAGGCCCATAGGCCAGTTGGGCTGAAATTTATCCACGAAGACTACGAGCCATTAAGAGGCCTAAAGTTACTTTGGACAAGAAATAGCCCAGTTTCTGCGTGGGCCGTTAAATGGCCTAAAGTTAAATCGGGCCGACAACGTCCCAGATACTCCACGGGCCGCTAACAGGCCGAAACTATTATTGGGCTGAACTGGTAAACATGCATTTAATAGTCAGAAATACAAACCTGTCTTAGAATGGGCCCAAAGTTACAGTGGCCTGTTAACGGGCCTGATCCGATATGGGCCGTAATTTGGCCCAAAACTTGGCAGGCTGTGAATGGGCCTGATCTGATATGGGCCTCAATTTGACCCAAAACATGGCAGGCTGTTAACGGGCCAGCCCACTAGTGTCTGAAAAAACATGGTGGGCCTTTAGCTGGACCGGCCTTTTCATCAGAATGGGCCTCTATTGGGCCATCCATGTGTCGACGTATCATAGGCGCCTCCTGTCCAATGAGTGGATGAAATCTGTCCCAACAAGGAGCTGACACATGGTTCCATCGGCCAATGAGAATTTTACACGTGGAAAATCCCCATAGGTCCGGGCTGTTAATGGGTTATCGGATCCAAAACCGGACCCGGTAGCTTAACAGCGAGCCGTTATGGTCGATGCCACATGTCGGTCACCCTTGACGAAAGAACTTCTATGACGCGTGATTTATCGTCATGGAAGTGGACACTTTCGTGATGATAGTTTTGGTAATGTCATGGAACACTTCTACGACAGCACAGGTATGACTATCTTGATTCTGTCATAAAATCATCATGGATGTACATTCATGACAGAAAACGTGACCTACTATGACAAACATGTATCATCATGGAAGTGTTTTTTTTTTAGTGCTAGAGGGGGGTAAGGACTCCAAGATGTGTATCAATGTTGCTCTGATCCAAGATGTTGTAGGGTGGAAACCTAGTTCATGATCTTTTCAAACTTGGAGGGGGAAAGGTGAAGAACAATGAGAACAACAAGAAGAATAACTCAAACAAAACCCAAATCATGCATCCACTAGAATAGCATACATAAGATCTGCATCTATGACACAAACAATCAAGGGAAAATAGCACAAAGGTAAGGTTCTTCTCAAATCCAAAGGAGATGGGGTCTTGGTGATAGTCTTCTACAAGAGGAGGTCTTGAAATACACTTGGGACCTTCTCCTAGGAAATCTTGATCTCCAAGAGGAGGCGTAGATGAGGAAATCTCTCTCTAGATAATCTCATATACTTTGCTAACCCTAGCTAGGAGGAGCGGTCCTATATATAATCTTTGACGGAGTAAGAGAGAAGGAGAGGGTTACATGGGTCTCTAGCCTGGCTACGCATGCACAGGTGTGGGATGACCACGCTGGCAGCCAGATATCCAGCGGCTCATGAGGCCCTGAATGTCCGGGGCAGGGGCTGGATGTCCGGCCTGGGACTGGTCTAATTTCGGTAGGCTTTAGTGTCATGTCTGAGGCGGTCATGCCGGATGTCCGACTCTTGGAGCTTTTCCAGCGCTGTTCTATTGTTGCTGCTATCCCAGGGGCGCCGGATATCTATGCTAGTGGCCGGATGTCCGACCACTGTAGCCTTTCCATGATCCCTTGTCGTGTTCCTTCGTCCGCCTCCGTGGTAGCTTGATATTCATTTCGAGTGTCTCCGAGGTGGTCTTCTTCATACCTGAGCACACATAGTATTTCCGCTTGAGGAAGTAGCCATGCCTCATGTGGTTCATATGGAAGCTCATTAAGGAGAGATGTCATCTCCGTCTCGATAGCTCTTGCACGTGGTCGTGCCATCGGTCCACTTGGCGCTTGGGGAGACGGCGGTGGGTCCATGGGTATGACTATGGGATGCTCTGCATCACACACACAGAGAAAGGAATGTGTACATGTTAGAGAGAGACCTAACTAAATATATATATAGGGCGGGGAGAAGGAGAGAGGTGTGTGTGTGTGTGTGTTAAGAGAGAGAAAGAGAGAGAGAGAGGTGGGTATAGCTAGAGAGAGGGGTGTTCATGTGTATGTTGGAGAGAAAGACCTGGCTTGGTAGAGATTGTGTCCGTCTTGGGGTTAGACCTAGAGAGATAGGGGAATGGAGGGACCTCGTGGGTGGTTCCTTCAAGGACGTTGGTAAGATCTTTGACGTTGGCAACACGATGGTTGGTGGGTGGGTCAAAAAATCAACTCTCACCAGGAGTTCCACGATCTGATATGACACTAAGATATGGAAATCCAACTTAGCGAGCTCCTAAACCCGATCTAACATCAAGTCCAGGAGAAGTTTCTCACGCTTCTCTCGGGCCTGATCTGACATCGCCCTAGAGAAGCAACTTTAAGATCTGATCTGACATTGCTTCACACTCGTCAAGGGCCTAATCTGACATCGTGCCTAGGGAGAGCGGTTTTAGGATCCGATCTGACATCGATCCCATTGAAGATTTATCACGCTCTTCTAGGGCTTGAGTTGACATCGTGCCCGAGTAGAGTGACTTTAGGATCTTATCTGACGTGGATCCTCGTAAAGGTTTCTTACACTCTTTAGGGGCCTGATCTGACATCATGCCCGAGGAGAGCGGCCCGTGCTGCTCTCGGATTGGGCGAGAAACCAAATCCATGAAGAACAACTCTCCATGGTGTACTCCATTGGAGCTAAATACGGAGAAGTGCATCTTCAGCGTGCCATCCGGGTAGGTCCTTGAGGACACGACCTTGGTGAGCCCATGATCCACCAAGGACGCTTCACAACCCACGTCGATGGCAGTCGCGCCACATGGACGCCGACTCGTGAAGCCTAGTTATGGCCCACGCCACATTGCTGGTGTGTTTCCGCTTGTGAATCCCGCACTTTTGCAACGCCCGACGTCTGCGCACACAGGCGCCACGTGCCACCATGTTGTCCATACCATGATTGCCGACGCCCTTGGGCCACCGCGCCACCATGTGCGTAGCTGCACTCAGATCTACACCAGCTGCCACATTGCAGTCGCGCCAGATGTGTGCCCTGGGCCAGCACCGCGATCACGCACCTCCTCCCTCATGTCGCCTAGCACATCGAGAAGCAAACACCGCGCCGAGCCCATTTCTCCACCAGATCAAACTATCCAGCGACGTTCAACATTGTACCAAAGGAACAAAATAGCCTCGCTGCCGCCGCTATGTTGGCTTTGTCCGACGATGCACCCCAACGACAGTGAGGGGAGCAGGTGCAATGGAGGCTACCCGACGACGACTAGAATTTTTCTTCTCACGAGGGGAGGAGGTGCAATGGAGGCTACCCGACGACGGTGAGGATTTTTCCCTCATGAGGGGAGCAGGTGCAGTGGAGGCTACCCAGTGATGGTGTCTAGATTTGTGAGAGGTTTCCATGATTGGAAGACAGTTCACTTGGGCGAACAGTCTTCCGGAACCGACATATGAGAAACTAGATCGCGTATTAATGGATTCCGACTGGGAATCCAGATTCCCTATGGTTTCTGTACGCGCTCTACCTCGTATAGAGGCTATCTTAGACCACACACCCATCATTTTAACTACTGGATTGCCACCAACGCAGCACACACGCAAGTTCAAGTTTGAACTGGGTTGGTTGCATAGGAATGGATTCCATGGCATGATCAAGAAGGTGTGGAATAAACTGGTTATGGGGCTTACCCCAATACACAAATGGAACAACAAAAGTGTGCATTACGTAAGTTCCTTAGTGGCTGGGCTAGGCACACTAAGGGTATCCTCAAAAAGGAGAAGCTTCTTCTTTCATCTATCATTGATGAATTAGAAGCTTTGGCAAAGGTTAGACCTCTATCTGAGCATGAAATCGAGATCAAGAGTCATTCAAATGCATAGATAGCTAGCAAGTTGCGTGAGGAGGAACTCAAATGGTACCAATATAGTAACTCTCAATTTATCCTGAAAGGTGATTTGAATACTAGATTTTCCATGGAGTCGCTAATGGCAGACACCGGAAGAAAAACATTCATTCCCTACAACAGGATGAGGGCACGATTGAGGGGCATGAGAAATTTAAATCTTACATCACTAATTATTATAAAAATTTGTTAGGAGCCCCATAGGAAGGAAACTTCTCAATGGATGAGTCCCGAACGGATGACATCCCCTAGGTCTCTGATGAGGAAAACGGCCTTCTAACAGCCCCATACTCGAGGAGGAAGTTAGAAAGGAGATTTTCCTAATGGAGCACAACAAAGCCTCTGGTCCAGATGGTTTCCCCGCTGAGTTCTATCAGAACTTCTGGGAAGTCATCAAGCCGGATCTCCTACTTTTGTTTAGCGACCTACATGCTGGCCATCTGGAATTGTTTCGTTTAAACTTTGATGAGATTATTTTATTACCTAAGGTTGATGAGGCTGAAAGGATACAACAATATAGACCTATCTACCTCCTTATTGTTAGTTTTAAAATATTCTGGAAGGTTGCGACTATTAGGCTAAATTCAGTTGCTGAACATGTGATTCATCCTTCACAGACTGCTTTTATGCAAGGAAGAAACATCCTAGATGGAGTTGTTATCCTTCATGAAACGGTCATGAATTACATCGGAAACAGTTGAATGGGGTGTTACTCAAAATAGACTTTGAAAAAGCGTATGACAAATTCAAATGGTCATTTCTTCAACAAACTCTCAGCATGAAAGGATTTTCTGCGGAGTGGTGCGCCATGGTCCATAGCTTCATTTCTGGAGGTAGTGTTTCCATTAAGGTCGCTGATGATGTTGGACACTATTTCCAAACAAAGAAGGGATTGTGACAAGGTGACTCGGTATCACCCATGCTATTCAATATAGTGGCAGATATGCTAGCGGTCATGATTGAGTGTGCCAAGGTTGATGGCCAAATTGATGGGTTAGTAAGTCATCTAGTTGATGGTGGTCTCTCTATACTTTAATATGCCAACGATACGATTCTCTTCATGGATCATGACCTCAAGAAAGCGAGAAATCTGAAATTAATTTTATCAGCATTCGAGCAACTCTCAGGTTTGAAGATCAACTTTCATAAAATTGAATTGTTTTCTTTTGGTGAGGCTCAAGACGAGGCCCACCTATACGTTGAACTGTTCGGATGTAGGTTAGGCCAATTTCCGATCACATATTTGAAGGAAATATGCCCTAGAGGCAATAATAAAGTTGTTATTTTATATTTCCTTATTCATGATAAAGGTTTATTATTCATGCTAGAATTGTATTGATCGGAAACCTTGATACATGTGTGAATACATAAACAAACACTATGTCCCTAGTGAGCCTCTACTAGACTAGCTCGTTGATTAAACATGGTTAGGGTTTCCTAACCATGGACATGAGTTGTCATTCGATAACGGGATCACGTCATTAGGAGGAGGATGTGATGGACAAGACCCATATGTTAGCTTCTCATAATGATCGTTCAGTTTTATTGTTATTGCTTTCTTCATGTCAAATACATATTCCTTTGACTATGAGATTATGCAACTCCCAGATACCGGAGGAATGCCTTGTGTGCTATCAAATGTCGCAACGTAACTGGGTGATTATAAAGATGCTTTACAGGTATCTCTGAAGGTGTTTGTTGAGTTGGCATTGATCAACAATAGGATTTGTCACTCCGAGTATCAGAGAGGTATCTCTGGGCCCTCTCGGTAATACACATCATAAGCTTGCAAGCAAACAACTAAGGAGTTAGTCACGAGGTGATGTATAACGGAATGAGTAAAGAGATTTGTCGGTAACGAGATTGAACTAGGCATGAAGATATCGATGATCGAATCTCGGGCAAGTAACATACCGATGGACAAAGGGAATTACGTATGTTGTCATAATAGTTTGACCGATAAAGATCTTTGTAGAATATATAGGAACCAATATGGGCATCCAGGTACTGCTATTGTTTATTGACCGGAAAGGTGTCTCAGCCATGTCTACATAGTTCTCGAACCCATAGGGTCCGCACGCTTAACGTTTGATGTCAATTTGGTATTATATGAGTTATGTGGTTTGGTGACCAAATGTTGTTTGGAGTCCCAAATGAGATCACGGACATGACGAGGAGCTCCAGAGTGGTCTAGAGGTAAAGGTTGATATATAGGACGATACTATTTGGTCTCCGGAATGGTTTCAGAATGCACCAAAAAGTTATCGGAATACTGGAAGGGGTTCCGGAGGCACCAGGAGAGTATTGGGCCTTATTGGGCCTTGTAGAGGGAACATACTAGCCCACATGGGCTGGTCGCCCCCTCTAAGACAGCCACACCCAATTAGATGGAAGGGGGAGGCGCCACCTCCTCTTACCATATCCCGGAGAGGGGTGGATGGAAAGAAGGGGGCGCCTCCTCCATTTCCTTCCCCCTTGTGCCAATTTTTGGCAAGGGGGCGCACTAACGGGAGGAGCCCTAGGGCTGCCGTCGCATCACTTGGGGTGCCCATGGGGCTGCCTCCTCCCCTCCCACACCTATATATATATATGTGGGGAGGGGTGCCACACAATACACAACTTATTCCACGCCGTGTATCGGCACCCTCCGCCTCTAGTTTACTCCTCTGCTCTAGATCGTCATAGTGCTTAGGCGAAGCTCTACGGGATTGCTTCACCACCACCGTCAGCACGCCGTTATGCTGACGGAACTCATCTACTACCTCGCCCCGCTTGCTGGATCAAGATGGCGAGGACGACACCGAGCTGAACGTGTGCAGACACGGAGGTGTCATGCGTTCGGTACTTGATCAGGAGGATTGCGAAGGTGTATGACTACATCAACCGTGTTGAATAAACGCTTCTGCTTACGGTCTACAAGGGTACGTAGACATACTCTCCCCCTCGTTGTTATGCATCTCAATGGATAGATCATTGCGTGTGTGTAGAATTTTTTTGTTTTTCCATGCAACATTTCCCAACAGTGGCATCATGAGCCAGGTCTATGCATAGATGATATGCACGAGTAGAACACAAAGAGTTGTGGGCAGTGATAATCATACTACTTACCACCAACGTATTATTTTGATTCGGCGGTATTGTGGGATGACGCGGCCTAGACCAACCTTACATGTCCACGCACATGAGACCGGTTCCACCGACTGACATGCAACTAATTTTGCATAAATGTGGCTGGTGGGTGTCTGTTTCTCCTACTTTAGTTGAATCGAATTTGAGTGCGTCTGGTCCTTGAAGGTTAAAACAACAAACTTGACGAAACACCGTTGCGGATTTATGCATAGGTAAGAACGGTTCTTACTAGAAGCCCGTAGCAGCCACGTAAAACTTGCAACAACAAAGTAGAGGACGTCTAACTTGTTTTTGCAGGGTACGTTGTGATGTAATATGGTCAAGAAATGATGTGATATACGTTATTGTATGAGATGATCATGTTTTGCAAGTTATCAGCAACCGACAGGAACCTTATGGTTGTCTCTTTATTGTATGAAATGCAAACGCCATGTAATTGCTTTACTTTATCACTATGCGTTAGCGATATATGTAGAAGCAATAGTTGGCGAGACGAGCATGATGCAACGATGGAGATCAAGGTGTCGAGACAGTGACGATGGAGATCATGACGATGCTTTGGAGATGGAGATCAAAAGCACAAGATGATGATGGCCATATCATGTCACATATTTTGATTGCATCTGATGTTTATCTTTTATGCATCTTATTTTGCTTAGTCCCGCGGTAGCATTATAAGATGACCCCTTCACTAAATTTCAAGGTAAAAGTGTTCTCCCTAAGTATGCACCATTGCTACAGTTTGTCGTTTCGAGACACCATGTGATGATCGGGTGTGATAGACTTTACGTTCACATACAACGGGTGTAAGAAAGTTTTACACATGCAGAATACTTGGGTTAAACTTGACGAGCTTAGCATGTACAGACATGGCCTCAGAACACTGTAGACCGAAAGGTCGAACATGAGTCATATAGTAGAAATGATCAAAATAGAGATGTTCACCATTGATGACTTCAAAAATGTTTTGAACGCCACGGAGCATATGAGATGTTCCAAGAGCTGAAATTTTTATTTTAGACTCATGCCCGTGTCGAGACGTATGAGACCTCTACTTTTCCTACAAGATGGAGGAGAATAGCTTAGCCAGTGAGCATATGCTCAGAATGTCTGGGAACTACAATCACTTGAATCAAGTGGGAGTTAATCTTCCAGATAAGATAGTAATTGACAGAGTTCTCTAGTCACTATCACCAAGCTACTAGAACTTTGTGTTGAACAATAATATGCAAGGAATGACAAAAATGATTCCCGAGCTCTTCGCGATGCTGAAATCAGCGAAGGTACAAATCAAGATAGAGCATCAAATGTTGATGGTTAACAAGACCACTAGTTTCAAGAAAAAGGGCGAGGGAAAGAAAGGGAACTTCAAGAAGAATGGGAAGCAAGTTGCCACTCCCGTGAAGAAGCCAAAAGCTGGACCCAAGCCTAAAACTGAGTGCTTCTACTGCGAAGGAAATGGTCACTGGAAGTGGAACTGGCCCAAATATTTGAGGGATAAGAAGGATGGCAAAGTGAACAAAGGTATATTTGATATACATGTTATTGATGTGTATTTCACTAGTGTTCTTTGTAACCCCTAGGTATTTGATACCGGTTTAGTTGCTAAGATTAGTAACTCGAAACAGGAGTTGCAGAGACTAGTTAAAAGCGAGGTGACGATGTGTGTTGGAAATGATTCCAAGGTTGGTATGATCACCATCGCGCACTCCCTCTACCTTTGGGATTAGTGTTAAACCTAAATAATTTTTATTTGGTGTTTGCGTTGATCATGAATATGATTAGATCCTGTTTATTGCAATACATTTATTCATTTAAGTTAGAGAATAAGTGTTGCTCTGTTTACATGAATAAAACCTTCTATGGTCATACACCTAATGTGAATGGTTTATTGAATCTCGATCGTAGTGATACACATATTCATAATATTGATGCCAAAAGATGCAAAGTTGATAACGATGGTGCAACATACTTGTGGCACTAACGTTTAGGTCATATTGGTGTAAAGCGCATGAAGAAACTCAATGCAGATGGACTTTTGGGATCACTTGATTATGAATCATTTGATACTTGTGAACCATGCCTCATGGGCAAGATGACTAAAACTCCGTTCTCCAGAACAATGGAGCGAGCTAATGACTTATTGGAAATAGTACATACCGATGTATGCGGTCTGATGAGTGTTGAGGCACATGACGGGTATCGTTATTTTCTGACCTTCATAGATGATTTGAGTAGGTATGGGTATATCTACTTGATGAAACACAAAGTCTGAAACATTTTAAAAGTTCAAAGAATTTCAAAGTGAAGTGGAGAATCGTCTTAACAAGAAATTCAAGTTTCCATGATCTGATCATGGAGGCGAATATTTGAGTTACGAGTTTGGCCTTCATTTAAATCAATGTGGAATAGTTCCACAACTCACACCACCTGGAACACCACAATGTAATGGTGTGTCCGAACGTCGTAACCGTACTTTATTAGATATGGTGCATTCTATGATGTCTCTAACGATTTACCACTATCGTTTGGGGGTTATGCATTAGAGACAGCTGCAATCACACTAAATAGGGCACCGTCTAAATCCGTTGAGACGACACTGCATGAACTGTTGTTTGGCAAGAAACCTAAGCTGTCATTTCTTAAAGTTTGGGGTTGCGACACTTAGGTCATAAGGCTTCAGCCTGATAAGCTCGAACCCAAATCGGAGAAGTGCGTCTTCATAGGATACCCTAAGGAAACAATTGGGTACACCTTCTACCACAAATCTGAAGGCAAGATCTTTGTTGCTAAGAATGGATCCTTTCTAGAGAAGGAGTTTCTCTCGAAAGAAGTGAGTGGAGGAAAGTAGAACTTGATGAGGTAATTGTACATTCTCTCAAATAGGAAAGTAGCACATCAGAGAAATCCGTTCCCGTGATGCCTACACCAACTAGAGAGGAAGCTAATGATGATGATCCCAAAAGTTCAGATCAAGTTACTACTGGACCTCGTAGGTCGAACAGGGCACGTTCCGCACAAGAGTGGTACGGTAATCTTGTCCTCGAAGTCATGTTACTAGATGACACGTCTCCAACGTATCTATAATTTTTGATTGTTCCATGCTATTATAGTATCTACTTTGGATGTTTTATATTCATTAATATGCTATTTTATATGATTTTTGGGACTAATCTATTAACCTTGAACACAGTGCCAATTTCTGTTTTTCCTTGTTTTGGAGTTTTGCAGAAAAGGAATACCAAACGGAGTCCAAGCAGAATGAAACTTTCGCGATGATTTTTCTTGGACCAGAAGACATCCAGAGGACTTGGAGTACACGTCGGGAAAGCCAAGAGGCGGCCACAAGGACGGAGGGCGCGCCCAGGGGGTAGGGCGCACCCCCCACCCTTGTGGGCCCCTCATGACTCCACTGACCTATTTCTTCCGCCTATATATTCTCAAATATTCAAAAACCTATGAGGAGAGCCACGAAAACACTTTTCCACCGCCGCAACCTTCTGTACCCATGAGATCCCATCTAGGGGCCTTTTCCGGCATCATGCCGGAGTGGGATTCGATCACGGAGGGCTTCTACATCAACACCATTGCCTCTCCGATGAAGTGTGAGTAGTTTACCACAGACCTACAGGTCCGTAGCTAGTAGCCTTTTTGTGGTATGTTTGCCGAGATCCGATGAATTGTGGATTTATGGTCAGCTTATTTATGAATATTATTTGAATCTTCTTTGAATTCTTATATGCATGATTTGATATCTTTGCAAGTCTCTTCGAACTATCGATTTGGTTTGGCCAACTAGATTGGTTTTTCTTGCAATAAGAGAAGTGCTTAGCTTTGGGTTCAATCTTGCGGTGTTTGATCCCAGTGACAGAAGGGGAACCAACACGTATTGTATTGTTGCCATCGAGGATAACAAGATGGGGTTTTCATCATATTGCCACTGGTACAACGATGTCCTAAACAAACAGTTTAAAACCCCTTTCTGCGACGGCATTTGGAAGCGTCGCCAAGTGAGTGTGTGCGATAGGGTGTCCTTCCCACACGACCCAGAAATCGTCGGGGATAGGCCCTCCTGGGACCAGGTTGGGGCCGTGTGCAATAGGGCGAGGCATCGAAACCCAATCATTTTCATTGGTATGTACATCCCACATGATGAATCCCAGAAATCATTTCCATAGGTATGTACATCCCACATGGTGAATCCCAGAAATCATTTCCGTAGGTATGTACATCCCACATGGTGAATCCCAGGAATCATTTCCGTAGGTATGTACATCCCACACGGTGAATCCCAGAAATCATTTCCGTAGGTATGTACATCCCACACGGTGAATCCCAGAAAATCATTTCCGTAGGTATGTACATCCCACACAGTTCTTTGTGTGGAAATGTTTGTGCAAGGTGGCCTAACGCAAACAGTTCACTGCCGGAAGCCGTGTGTGATTATTAGTTGATCGAACACGCCTACTTTCTAGAAACCGTGCGGGTTGTCTGAGTTCATCGCCAGCGGTGCTATCTGAGTAACCATTTGCAATAGAAAACCTCAATAAGCAGGGTAATTAGCCTATTATTGATAATCCATGTACTAATCAAACTGATATTTCTTGTAAAACATGCCAGATATTTCATATCCGTATAAAAGCAACCAGGATTTCATAATCGAATTACATTCAGATAGCTTCGACACTCAGTTACGCCATTACACAACAGCACCAAATTTCACATGCAGGATCAAAAACCTTTGGAAAGTAGCATCATACACGGTAAATAGACAGATGAATCTCATCTGGGAAACTGCAGAAGCGGAAGGCAAATATTGAGCCTTCAGTGATGTTGAATGCCCTTGCAACTTCAGGCCAGTGGCTATGGATAATTGCCCGCCCAACCTTCGTCCTCTTCAGCAAGACTTCAATATTGTACCGTGGGTGTTGAATGAATACCTTCCTCACCTCTTGACCATGTAGGTGGTTTGAGAGGTAATCATCGGTGAACTGCTTTGAAAAGTACTGAAAATAAAGCTATGCATAAATCGCTGTTGTAAATTTTGAAATGGCGCAAGGGGTAAAAACAAGGTAAAAGAGTTGGTACCATCCTATAGTTGACTGATGTCTTCTTCATTGTGCAAACAAAGATCTTGTTGTTATTCGTCACAAGTTTCTTCATCCTAACAATCTTTTTGAGTTACTTGACTTGACTGATATTCATGGACATCTCATTTCCCCATATGCAAAATGGGTCGAGCAGTGGGTCTAAGCCTCTGACAGCAGGACATGTGCAAGACCAAACTGTAAGAAACCTAAATATTAGAATGATTCCTGCAACTGCACAATAATGTGCTATTAGCCAAAGGACCCTACTTGAACAAACCTCGATGGTAAACCGTAGTGTCTCCCATTGTTTCCCTGCAACACACATAAGGAAGATCTTGATCAGGTTAACAGAGAGTTGCCATACTATCAGTACAATATGTATTGAGTACAGCCAAATTCGATTGGTGTCACATGCATAACAATACAAAATTGTACCCACAGCAAATGAAAATCAAACTGCAGAACTGAACCAAACAATTAAATGGACAGCAGACCAAATGAACCAAAATAGTTAACTAAGCATGACATTGCAGAATAGAAACATCTACTAGAAGATAAGATAGTTAACAAAACAAAGAATGCTTGAGAACAGTACTACGAAATGTAGCAATTGTTTGACCAAAGTGTTAACTGAACATTACATTTCAGAGGACCAAACTATTAACTGAACATCAGATTGCATATTAACATTACAAAGGACAAATCACTAGAAGGCACTGGCGATGGCCTCGAGAAAACATCATGAACTGTATTTTAAAGTAGACAACCGCGCGGCGGTGTCGACGGTGGCCTCAAAGACTTGGTGCTCCTCCAAGATATGGCGGTCAACACGCATGTCAGCCATAGCGACCTCGTTTGTGCGTGAGGTCGCATGCTACTCAGCTCCACGTTATACTACACGTAAAATGGATGTGGGCGGCGCTTAATTGGATGAGAGGCAGTGATTTCGGTGGAAGGTGTCGCTCCGTCAGTCGGGGCATGTGGGATGGGAAAGGAGGAGGATGGTGTGGGTGGGGTGTGGATTACCTGACCAGATCGACGAGGCCGCACAGCAAGAAGAAGGGTCGGCGGCGAGGAGGACGTGCAGCAAGAAGGGTCGCTAGCGAGGAAGCGGCGCTGCAAGAAGAAGGGTCGCCAGCGAGGAGGCGGCGCTGCAAGAAGAAGGGTCGCCAGTGAGGAGGCTGAGCTGCCAGTAAGCAGCAGTGAAGGTTTTGAACTTGGAAAGCAAGGAGGAACGGTGGAAATGTGGCTTTTGGTAGGAGGGAGGGGCCGTGAGATAGATATTTCCGCGGTGGCAAAAAACTTCGCTCGGTGCCGTGAGAAACTGGCGCGCAAGTGTGGTTCAAGCGGGGGCGTTGGACTATAGACGACGAAGCTTCCTGCATAAGCCAGACAAGATGGTGCGCCAAGATATTTTATATCGCAACCCACATGATTCTTTCTAGTAAACTGTTTGTGGTATACCTGATATTTTCATTATGTTTTGAAAGACAAAATGGTGTTACGGACAGATAGGATGGTGTTTGAATTGCTAGAACATTTACGTACAGTGAACATGTAACTAGTACATGAGCGTCGTGTTTAAATTTGGAATTATTTCAGGTTCGTTTGGCATTTTTATGCATTAATTGAGTTTCTCGGCATTTAATGTGCATAATTCAAATTTGAACTACAAGCACATGCTCCAATGCACCAAAGTTTGCTGAAAAATCACATGTGTGTCTTTGGGTGAATTTATAGGTCCCATGCAAGAAATGGGAATAAAATTCAAACATCTGGGTGTCGTGGCTCGGCCGGAATGATTGATAAACTTAGTTTTTTAATTCCTATAAATCCAAAACACGACTGAAAATCAAGAAACTTAGCATGGTGTCATGAAATGGCACCAACATGCTGCAGTAAATTTTTTGGCCGAGTTAGGACAAGCTTTGGTGTAAGCTTCTTGCAAACCGGAGCTTCCCTCAAGAAGGCTCCTCGTTCCAAGAGAGAACGTGTCACCTCCGTGTGCGAAACGACATACGTACACTGCCTTCTCTCGCCTTAATTTTTTTACACAGGAAGGTTAGACCAAATAGAAATATCGTGCTAAATTTTGGAATTCTTCTGTGTTTGTTTTGGCCTTTTTTATACATTAATTGAGTTTCTGCGCATTTAATGTGCATAATTCAAATTTGAACTACAAGAACGTGCTCCAGTGCACCAAAGTTTTTTGAAAAATCACATGTGTGTCCTTGGGTGAATTTCTAGGTCCCATGCAAGAGATGGGACTGAAATTCAAACATCTAGGCATCATGGCTCGGCCGGAAAGATTGAGAAACTTGGTTTTTTAATTCCTATAATTTCAAAACACGCCTGAAAATCATGAAACTTGGCATGGTCTATTGACATGGCACCAACATGCTGCGGTAATTTGTTGTCCAAATTGGGACAAGCTTTGGTGTAGGCTTCTTGCAAACTGGAGCTTCCCTCAAGAAGGCTCGTGGTTCTAAGAGGGAACATGTCACCTCTGTGTGCGAAACGACATGCGTACACTGTCTTCTCCCGCCTTAATTTTTTTTACACAGCTAGATTAGACCAAATAGAAGTACCGTGCTAAATTTTGGAATTATTTCGGGTTCGTTTGGCCTTTTTTATACATTAATTGAGTTTCTGGGCATTTAATGCACATAATTCAAATTTGAACTACAAGCACAGGCTCCAATGCACCAAAGTTGTTTGAAAAATCACATGTGTGTCCTTGTGTGAATTTCTAGGTCCCATGCAAGAGATGGGACTGAAATTCAAACATCTAGGCGTCGTGGCTCGGCCGGAAAGATTGAGAAACTTGGTTTTTTAATTCATGTAATTCCAAAACACGCCTGAAAATCATGAAACTTAGCATGGTGTCATGACATGGCACCAACATGATGCGGTAATTTTTTGGCCGAATTGGGACAAGCTTTGGTGTAACCTTCTTGCAAACCGGAGCTTCCCTCAAGAAGGCTCGTGGTTTCGAGAGGGAACGTGTCACCTCCGTGTGCGAAACAACATACGTACACTGCCTTCTCCCGCCTTAATTTTTTTACACAGCCAGATTAGACCAAATAGAACTACCGTGCTAAATTTTGGAATTATTTCGGGTTCGTTTGGCCTTTTTTATACATTAATTGAGTTTCTTGGCATTTAATGCACATAATTCAAATTTGAACTACAAGCACAGGCTTCAGTGCACCAAAGTTGTTTGAAAAATCACATGTGTGTCCTTGTGTGAATTTCTAGGTCCCATGCAAGAGATGGGACTAAAATTCAAACATCTAGGCGTCGTGGCTCGGCCAGAAAGATTGAGAAACTTGGTTTTTTAATTCCTGTAATTCCAAAACACGCCTGAAAATCATGAAACTTGGCATGGTGTCATGACATGGCACCAACATGATGCGGTAATTTTTTTGGCCGAATTGGGACAAGCTTTGGTGTAACCTTCTTGCAAATCGGAGCTTCCCTCAAGAAGGCTCGTGGTTCCGAGAGGGAACGTGTCACCTCCGTGTGCAAAACAACATACGTACACTGCCTTCTCCCGCCTTAATTTTTTTACACAGATAGATTAGACCAAATAGAAGTACCGTGCTAAAATTTGGAATTATTCCAGGCTCGTTTCGCCATTTTTATACATTAATTGAGTTTCTGGGCAATTAATGTGCATAATTCAAATTTGAACTACAAGCCCATGCTCCAGTGCACCAAAGTTGTTTGAAAAATCACATGTGTGTCCTTGGGTGAATTTCTAGGTCCCATGCAAGAGATGGGAGTGAAATTCAAACATCTGGGTGTCGTGGCTCGGTCGGAAAGATTGAGAAACTTGGTTTTTAATTCCTGTAATTCCAAAAGACGCCTGAAAATCATGAAACTTGGCATGGTGTCATGACATGGCACCAACATGTTGCTGTATTTTTTTGCCCAAATTGGGACAAGCTTTGGTGTAAGCTTCTTGCAAATCGGAGCTTCCTTCAAGAAGGCTCGTGGTTCTGAGAGGGACGTGTCACCTCCGTGTGCGAAACGACATACGTACACTGCCTTCTCCCACCTTAATTTTTTTTACACAGCCAGATTAGACCAAATAGAAGTATTGTGCTAAAATTTGGAATTATTTCGGGTTCGTTTGGCCTTTTTTATACATTAATTGAGTTTCTAGGCATTTAATATGCATAATTCAAATTTGAACTACAAGCACATGCTCCAGTGCACCAAAGTTGTTTGAAAAATCACATGTGTGTCCTTGGGTGAATTTCTAGGTCCCATGCAAGCGATGTGAGTGAAATTCAAACATCTGTGCATCGTGGCTCGGCTGGAAAGATTGAGAAAGTTGGTTTTTTAATTCCTGTAATTCCAAAACACGCCTAAAAATCATGAAACTTGGCATGGTCTCATGACATGGCACCAACATGTTGTGGTAATTTTTCTGTCCGATTTGCGAAGGCGCACACATTAACAATCAACAAAGTCATTTTGGAACAAGTGATGTCACATTACAAATCAAAAATGCAAGTATTATTGAAACCGTGGGCGTTCGACTTACCAATTACGCGCGGCCACGCGTCCCCTTTTTTTATTGGCTAGGAGGTGTTGTGTGTGGTAGCTATTTGAGTACGGGAGGCGTGCGATCAGACCCCTGCACGTGCTCATCGGGAGAAGAGCCCTTTTGACCGCTACCCGCCGCGCACCTCCCTCTCAACGTCTCCATTAATGGCGCACGAGCACCTGTTCTACGACGTGGCTATATGTCTCACTGGACTAAGATTTAAGAGAGAAAAATGAAAATCTGAAAATAATGTTTTGCACGGATTTTGATGTAAGATCCGACGGACCTATATAGCATCGACTGCGACTTATAACAAGCATGATGAATATAAGGACGATGACATTGGATAATAATTGTCTTACATATTTATAAACATAATTAAAAAAAGCCACATGCGGCAACGCCGATATACACAAGGGCAAAAGAAGAAGGAAGCCACAGTAGGAACTAGTCTCCGCGACGGGCGGCGACGAGCTCTTTCTTGTCCTCAAGATGCTGGTTGAGAGCATCCACAGATTCCTCCACCAGCCTTCTGCGCTCGATGCGTAGCATGGCATTCTCATCCATAAGTTTCTCGATGATGACGCCAGTCCTCTTCAATAAGGCAGTGGTCTGCTCCTGCTGCTCCGCACTTCCGACGATCTTCGCCCTCAGCAGGTCATGCTCGGCCCGGAGCTTCGCATTGCTCTCATTTAGTTGCCGGATGACGTCGGTAGACTGTTCAAATGAGGCTTGCAGGTCATCCTGCAACCTCGCCCACCTGGAGATCTAATCCATCTGCCTGAGGACGAGGGCACGCATGCGCCTGTAAGAGTCCTCGCCTGCCCACGAGGCAATTTCCCAGGCCGCCGCGGCGTGGGAGGACATATCTGCTGCATTCGCGGTGCGGTGGGACATATCTTCTGCTTTCGCGGCGCGGCAAGACCAGTCTGCTGCATCGACGGTGCGGCGGGTCCTTCGTGCTGCTTCAGCGGCGCGGCCGTACCTCTCTGCTACTACGGCCATGCGGCGGGACATGTTGGCTGCTTTCGCGGCGAGGCGGGACATCTCTCGTGCTCCCGCTTCCAGGCTCGCCTCTCCCTGGTGGCAATCTCTCGACCTAGAACTCACGCTGGCCATGACGGACGCAAGGGAACGATGATGAATGACTTTTTTGTTTTCGACTTTTTTTGGATGAGCAGTTGAGGAGGAATGTGCAGTCATCTTGGAGTAGTAGTATTTATAATCGTGTAGTAATACGCTCCTAAGTGGGAACCCGTTTAGGTTTTGATCGGTGTGAACAGGTTTGCAATTTGGAATGTGACGGGACGCATGCTCAAAATTTACTGACGGTTATAAGTATGGCACTATTCCCGGAAGGCGTAACATGGGCACGTATGCCTTCTTGGCCGCATACATGGCGTTTGCACCATAGGGTGGACCGCAATAGGCAATGTCAGCACCATCGTGCACAGTTTTTTTAATTAGAATGTGTGTACCCGTCTAGCGCACACACGTTGATCTATCTAACTGTTTCAGTTTGTTCTGGCTAATTGCAAACAGTTCATCCATGTGAAGTGTATGCCATCAATTGCAGACACTTTGATCTGGCTGACCCATTTATGTTCTGTTGCCTAATCGCAAACAGTTAATCCTTCTAAAGCATATGCCCACAATCACACACACCTTGATCTAGCTAACCATTTCTTTTGTGTTGCCTAATCACAAACAGTTCATCCGAGTGAACCCTATGATGTGTATCGCACACGCCTTCATCTGGCTGCCCGTTTCTTTTGTTCCTCCTCATCGCAAATAGTTAATTGAACTGAACCGTATGCCCTTCATCGCACACTCAACTAAAACCTGAACCGTGTTTGATGCATCCGTCATCACAAATGTTTTATACATTTCCAACGGTTTTCATACAGCACTGTTTGCGATTATTGCATCGCGCATAGTTTCTCGAAGGGTCTCTGATTGTAGTGTCGCGTTAGCAGCATCCTGCAGTAGTGTTCTTGAGTTTATCCCGCTACATCATGTCATCTTGCTTAAAGTGTTACTCTTTTCTTATGAACTTAATACTCTAGATGCAGGCAGGAGTTCGTCGATGTGTGGAGTAATAGTAGTCGATGCATGCAGGAGTCGGTCTACTTGATACGGGCATGATGCCTATATTCATGATCATTGCCTTAGATATCATCATAACTTTGCACTTTTCTATCAATTGCTCGGCAGTAATTTTTTTACCCACCAAAATATTTTCTATCTTAAGAGAAGCCTCCAGTGAAACCTATGGCCCACGGGTCCACTTCCCATCATATTTTCCAATCTGCAATCTTAGTTTCCTTTTTACTTTCTTTGCAATCTTTAAATTTCCGTTCCATAAACCAAAAATACCGAAACATTACTTTACCGTTTATCCATGTCTATCAGATCTCATTTTGCAAATAACCGTGAAGGGATTGACAACCCCTTTATCACGTTGGTGCAAGTTGGTGTTTATTTGTATAGATATTCGGTGACTTGTGTGTTATCTCCTACTGGATTGATACCTTGGTTCTCAAAACTGATGGAAATACTTACTCTACTTTGCTGCATCACCCTTTCCTCTTCAAGGGAAAAACCAACGCAAGCTCAACAAGTAGCAGGAAGAATTTCCGGCACCGTTGTCGGGGAGATCTACGCCAAGTCAAGACATACGAAGTACCCATCATAAACCTCATCTCTTGCATTACATGAGATTGTTGCTATTGCACCCATACTTGATAGTTCCTTGAATCAAAAGCATGATTGCAATGATGTTATTATAAATCCTATTAATGTCAATTATGCTAATAATTTGCAAAACCCTAAGCCTGGGGATGTTATTTTTGCTATGTCCACTACTTATGGTAATGATCATGATTGGGGTGATTGTTCTTTTGATCTTGAAAATTTATTTAAGCCTCATGATGAATATGTTTGCGATAATATTGAAAGTGGGTTTGGAAGAGTGTCAACTTTAAGTAAAAGAAATCCCACATATTTGGAGAGTGTTCAATCTTCTGAAATTTTTGATAAAAGTGGGTTTGGAGAGGCCATGACTTTATTTATTGATATTCCCACTATTTTGGAAGAGTGTCAACTTTGCATGCACGTGGATCATGTAGAGAAAAATTTATGTGATAGATATATTGTTGAATTTGAATATGATACCGCATTTAATTATTATGAGAGAGTAATATATGGTTGTAGAAATCTTCATGTTACTAAATTACCTCTCGTTATGTTGAGATTGCTATTGTTCCTTTCTCCTTCCTTGCATATGCTATTTTTTGTTTGCCTTGATAATTTGTTTGCTTATAAGAAGCCTATGCATTGGAAGTATGTTAGACTTAGATGTGTTTTTCACATGCTACATGATGGTCTCTTCATGTTTCAATTGCTATCTTTCATGTGAGCATCATTAAAATTATCAATGCCTAGCTAAAAGGCTTTAAAGAAAAGCGCTTGTTGGGAGACAACCCAATATATTTCCTTTCTGTTTTTGAATAAATAATTCATCTAGACTCTGGTTAGATGTAGTTTTGTGTTTTAATTAGTGTTTGTGCCAAGTAAGACCTTTGGGATAGCTTACGGTGATAGTTGATTTGATCTTGCTAAAAAATAGAAACTTTTGTGCTCAGGAAATTAATTTTCATTTTTAGCAGAAGCGCGATAAAATACTGATTATTTTGACGAAGATTAATAAACAAATTTCTTAGGTCGTCATAACTATTCAGAATTTTTGGAGTTATAGAAGTATTCGAAATATCCAGATTCCATTTTCTATGTGTTGTTTGCTTATTTTGATGAATATATGGCTAGTATCTGGGGGTATCAACCATCGAGAAGTTAGAATAAAATAGATATTACACCTATATAAATAAATAATGAGTTCACAATAGTACCAAAACTGGTGATTTATTTTCTTATACTAACGGAGCTTATGAGATTTTCTGTTGAATTTTGTGTTGTGGAGTTTTCAAGTTTTGGGTAAGGATTTTATGGACTATGGAATAAAGGGTGACAAGAGCCTAAGCTTGGGGATGCCCAAGGCACTCCAAGGTAATATTCAAGGATAACAAAGAGCATAAGCTTGGGATGCCTCGGAAGGCATCCCCTCTTTCACCTTCGTCTATCGGTAACTTTACTTGAGGCTATATTTTTATTCACCACATGATCTGTGTTTTGCTTGGAGCGTCTTGTATGATTTGAGTCTTTGCCTTTTTGCAACACCCCATATGTAACATGCCATAATTGTATTCCAACTCTTGCCATTTCCGGCACTAAGTTATTTTATTTCCTTGTTGTCGGGTTTTTGTCTTCGTGTTATTTTGTCTTTGTCATGCATCTCATATCATGTCATCATGTGCATCGCATTTGCATATGTGTTCGTCTCTTGCATCCGAGCATTTTCCCCGTTGTCCGTTTTGCATTCCGGTGCTCCTATGTCCTTCGGTGTCCCTTTCTACCTCTTTTCGTGTGCGGGTGTTAAACGTTTTCGGATTAGACTGAGACTTGCCATGCGGCCTTGGTTTACTACCGGTAGACCGCCTGCCAAGTTTCGTGCCATTTGGACTTCGTTTGATACTCCAACGGTTAACCGAGGAACCGAAAAGGCCTCGTGTGTGTTGCAGCCCAACACCCCTCCAAAGTGGCCCAAAACCCACCTAAGCCTCCTCCATCACCTAGGCCGTTCGATCACGATCACGTGGCCGCAAACCGTGCTCAATCTGGAGCCTCCTAGCTCCCTCTACCTCTATAAATAGGTCTCTCCCCGAAAATCCCGGGTCTCCTCCACTCCTAACCCTAAAAATCCCCTCGCGCCGCCGCCGGACACGTCCGTTTCCGGCCGGACGCTTCGCGCCGCCGCCCCGAGCCAATAGCAGTGCGCCACATGGCACGCCGGATCTCCCCCGCCGCGCGGCTCGCCGAGCCCGCACCGCCCCCCCCCCCCCCCCCCCCGGCCCGAGCCGCCGCCAACCGAGGCCCCGCGCCTCTGTTCGCCCGCGCCGCCGCCTCTCTCTTCCGCCGCCGCCCAGAGTTAGCACCGACCGCCGCGCGCCCTTGTCGGCCTCGTCGCTCCAGCGAGGCACCGCCGTCAACCACGCCGGCGAGCTCCGCCACCGGGTCGCCACTGCTCCGGCCGCCCTGCTCCGCCGCGCCTCACCGCCCTCCTCGCCGTCCGGCGACCTCTCCGTCCTCCTCCCGGTCGGATCCGGCGAACCCCTCCTCCGGCGACTTCGGCAAGTCCGGTGACAGCTCCTGTTCCGGCGAGTTCCTCACGAGCTACAATACCCGGCGAGATCCCGATCTGGATCTGACCTAGGGTTGAATTTTTCCTTCCTCCCTAATATTTTTTGCACTTGTTCATCAGCTCATAACTTCATCACCGTTGCTCTGATTCGTGCGTGTAGCATATCGAAATGTTCGCCTCGACGAGTACATCATTTCATCTCATTGCATCATTTTCATTTGAGATCATATTAATGCCCGAAATGCTGTTGGAAGAGGGCTATGTGATGTTAGTTTCATATTATTATCAGCAAATGCACTTTTGTCATTTTTGCCATGATTATTGTGTGCATGCTATGATCTTGAGCTCTACATGTGATTTGAAGTATGCCATGCCATCTTTACAGGGGTATATGCCATGTATTTTTTTGATCTTTGTGGTTACTAGCACAAGCATGCAAAGTAGCTTACTTATTGTTGCTGATTTCAGGGACTTCGAAATATTCTAAGTCTCTGCCCTATCTTTATTTTTATGCCATATGTTCATGTTGCTACCAAGTGATATGTGCATCTTTTGAGCATGATCAGTAAGGATGTTTTGTAGATATTGTGGTGCTCTATCCATCCATGTATTTGTTTGCATTTATGGAGCACCCTAGCTTGACTCAATCGAGCTCTACTTTTTTTATAAAATGTTCCTAGCAGATTGTTAACTTGTTTAGCAATTTTGCCGAGGTTGTTGTAGTTGATCCGTGCATGTTATGTTGTTGTTCTCGCCATGTATAGCTTTCATGCCATGTCTACTTGCTGGGTGTATGCTTATTTATCAGGAAATGCCTTGTAGTGAGTGCATCGAGCTTGTATACATGCCTACTCGATATTTGTTTTGCCATGTTCCAGTTTTTCACTAAGTCTGAATCGGTTAATGACAATTGCTATGTTCACATGGATGCCATTGTATTTTCTGATCCCTTTTGGCTTATGGTCAGTAAGGGACTTTTGTTGTATGCTTTGAGTAGCTTCATGCCATGCTTTGCTTTGCCATGATATATTCCTGTAGCATGTCATTATCGTGCTCTAAACATTGCTTCCTGATGTTAAATTCCTGGCATGTTGTTATTTTCACTAAGTCTGTAACCTGTTATCTTTTGCACTTTTGCCATGCTTGTTTGAACCTGCTATTGAGTGAATTAGCCGTAGCTTAGTGTTCATCTTTTGTCAAGCATCTTGAGTGGATCCCTGCCATGTATTTTGTTGTCATGTTAGAGTGTTGTAGCATGTTGTTCTTGATGCATTTAGAGGGCCTCGTGCTGTTAATCGCAGACCGGTGCCATATTTGTTTTGCTTGTCATTTCCAAACCGTGCATCCGATTCCGGTGATCTTTATATCGATTTCGACCGAAATCAACTCCTCTTTCCAGTGGCACTCTTAGTTTTACAAGTTGAGGCCAGGTTCAATCATTCCTTTCCAAATCATGCATATGCATCACATATCGCATCCCGCATATCATGCCATGTTTTGCATCATGTTGTTTGAGCATTGCACGTGGTTGATTGTGTCTCCCTTTGCTTGTTGTTCTTGCTTGGGTAGAGCCGGGAGACGAGTACGTGATCGAGGAGCCCGTTGAGTATGTTTACGAGGATCAAGCAAACGTCAACTCGGAGTACTTTGCAGGCAAGATGACCATACCCTCGAAATCACTTCTATCTTTGCTTGCTAGATGCTCGCTCTTTTGCTATGACTATGCTACGATACCTACCACTTGCTTATCATGCCTCCCATATTGCCATGTCAAACCTCTAACCCACCTTGTCCTAGCAAACCGTTGTTTGGCTATGTTACCGCTTTGCTCAGCCTCTCTTATAGCGTTGCTAGTTGCAGGTGAAGATTGGAGTTTGTTCCTTGTTGGAACATGTTTATTGTTGGGATATCATTATTATATCTTGTCTATTTTTAATGCACCTATATACTTGGTACAGGGTGGAAGGCTCGGCCTTATGCCTGGTGTTTTGTTCCACTCTTGCCGCCCTAGTTTCCGTCATACCGGTGTTATGTTCCTTGATTTTGCATTCCTTACACGGTTGGGTTATAATGGGAACCCCTTGACAGTTCGCCTTGAATAAAACTCCTTCAGCAATGCCCAACATTGGTTTTACCATTTGCCACCTAGCCTCTTTTTCCCTTGGGTTCCGCGGACTCAAGGGTCATCTTTATTTAAACCCCCGGGCCAGTGCTCCTCTGAGTGTTGGTCCAACCTGTCAGCCGCCGGTGGCCACCAGGGGCAACTCTGGGCTGGCCTACCGGAAGTTTGGACAATCTGGTGTGCCCTGAGAATGAGATATGTGTAGCTCCTATCCGGATTTGTCAACACATTCGGGTGGCTTTGCTGGTTTAGTTTTACCATTGTCGAGATGTCTTGTAACCGGGATTCCGAGTCTGATCGGATTGTCTTGGGAGAAGTAATATCCTTCGTTGACCGTGAGAGCTTGTGATGGGCTAAGTTGGGACTCCCCTGCAGGCATTTGAGCTTTCGAAAGCTGTGCCCGCGGTTATAGGCAGATGGGAATTTGTTAATGTCCGGTTGTAGAAGACCTTAAACTTAAGCTTAATTAAACTGAATCAACAGAGTGTGTGGCCGTGATGGTCTCTTTTCGGCGGAGTCCGGGAAGAGAACACGGTCTCGGGTTATGCTTGGTCGTAGGTTGTCTTAGGATCACTTCTTGATCATAGTTGCTCGACCGTGCCTTTGCCTTCCCTTATCGCTCTCATTTGCGTATGTTAGCCACCATATATGCTAGTCGCTTGCTGCAGCTCCACATCATACCTTTTTACCCTTCCTATAAGCTTAAATAGTCTTGATCGCGAGGGTGTGAGATTGCTGAGTCCCCGTGACTCAAAAATTACTTCAAAACCAGATGCAGGGACCGATGATACCGCTCCAGGTGATTCGACTGAGCTCAAGTGGGAGTTCGATGAGGACTCGGGACGATACTACATTTCCTTTCCATACGATCAGTAGTGGTGCCCAGTTGGGGCGATCGGGGACTTTGTCACTTTTGGGGTTGTTCTTTATTTTGGTTCCGTAGTCGGACCTTGAGTGTAAATAGATGAATGTAATTATATTTATGCTATTTGTGTGACGTGGCGAGTGTAATCCAACTATGTATCTTTTCCCTTATTTATTACATGGGTTGTTGTGAAGATTACCTCACTTGCGACATTGCTTTCAATGCGGCTATGCCTCTAAGTCGTGCTTCGACACGTGGGAGATATAGCCGCATCGAGGGCGTTACACTTTTAGTTTGACACAATCATCCTTGTTGTACACACCTTTTGAGAGAGACACGCATGAATCGTGATTTATTAGAATATTCTATGTGCTTCACTTATATCTTTTGAGCTAGGCTATATTGCTCTAGTGCTTCACTTATATCTTTTTAGAGCACGGTCGTGGTTTTCTTTTATAGAAATAGATGAACTCTCATGCTTCACTTATATTATTTTGAGAGTCTCTAAACATCATGGTAATTTTCTTCTGTTATAAATTTTGTCCTAATATGATAGGCATCCAAGAGGGATATAATAAAAACTTTCATATAAAGTGCATTGAATACTATGAGAAGTTTGATTCCTTATGATTGTTTTGAGATATGAAGATGGTGATATTAGAGTCATGCTAGTAAGTAATTGTGAATTTGAGAAATACTTGTGTTAAAGTTTGTGGTTCTCGTAGCATACACGTATGGTGAACCGTTATGTGATGAAGTCGAAGCATGATTTATTTATTTATTTATTGTATTCCTTATGAGTGGCGGTCGGGGACGAGCGATGGTCTTTTCCTACCAATCTATCCCCCTAGGAGCATGCGTGTAGTGATGACACACAAGTGTAGGGGGTCTATCGTAGCCTTTTCGATAAGTAAGAGTGTTGAACCCAATGAGGAGCAGAAGGAAATGGTAAGCGGTTTTCTGCAAGGTATTCTCTGCAAGCACTGAAATTATCGGTAACAGATATTTCATGATAAGGTAATTTGTAATGAGTAACAATTAATGCAAGTAAATAAGGTGAAGCAAGATGTCCCAATCCTTTTTGTAGCAAAGGACAAGCCTGGACAAACTCTTATATAAAGGAAAGCGCTCCCAAGGACACATGGGAATTATCGTCAAGCTAGTTTTCATCACGCTCATATGATTCGCGTTCGGTACTTTAATAATTCGATGTGTGGGTGGACCGGTGCTTGGGTACTGTCCTTGCTTGGACAAGAATCCCACTTATGATTAACCCATATTGCAAGAATCCGCAACTACAACAGAACTATTAAGGTAAACCTAACCATAGCATGAAACATATGGATCCAAATCAACCCCTTACGAAGCAACTCATAAACTAGGGTTTAAGCTTCTGTCACTCTGGCAACACATCATCTACTTATTACTTCCCAATGCCCTCCTCTAGGACCAAACAATGCTGAAGTGTCATGTAGTCGACGTTTACATGACACCACTAGAGGAAAGACAACATACATCTCATCAAAATATCGAACCAATACCAAATTCACATGACTACTTATAGCAAGACTTCTCCCATGTCCTCAGGAACAAACGTAACTACTCACAAATCATATTCATGTTCATAATCAGAGGGGTATTAATATGCATAATGGATCTGAACATATGATCTTCCACCAAGTAAACCAACTAGCATCAACTACAAGGAGTAATCAACACTACTAGCAACCCACAGGTACCAATCTGAGGCTTTGAGACAAAGATTGGATACAAGATATGAACTAGGGTTTGCGATGAGATGGTGCTGGTGAAGATGTTGATGGAGATTGACCCCCTCCCGATGAGAGGATCGATGGTGATGACGATGGTGATGATTTCCCCCTCCCGAAGGGAAGTTTCCCCGGCAGAACAGCTCCGCCGGAGCCCTAGATTGGTTCCGCCATGGTTCCGCCTCATGGCGGCGGAGTTTCTTCCCGAAAGTTTGCTTATGATTTTGTTCTCGACGAAAAACTCCATATAGCCAAAGATGGGCATCAGAGGGATGCCAGGGGACCCACGAGGCAGGGGGGTGGACCCAGGGGGTAGGGCGCGTCCCCCACCCTCGTGGACAGTGGGTGGCCCCCCTCTGGTACTTATTTCGCCCAATATTTTTTACATATTCAAAAACATGCTACCGTGAAGTTTCAGGACTTTTGGAGATGTGCAGAATAGGTCTCTAATATTTGCTCCTTTTCCAGTCCAGAATTCCAGCTGCCAGCATTCCCCCTCTTCATGTAAACCTTGTAAAATAAGAGAGAACGGGTGAGGGAGTCCTGGATTAGGGGGTGTCTGGATAGCCGAACTATACCTTCGGCCGGACTCCTGGACTATGAAGATACAAGATTGAAGACTTCGTCCCGTGTCCGGAAGGGACTTTCCTTGGCGTGGAAGGCAAGCTTGGCGATACGGATATGTAGATCTCCTACCATTGTAACCGACTCTGTGTAACCCTAGCCCTCTCCGGTGTCTATATAAACCGGAGGGTTTTAGTCCGTAGGAACAACAATCATACCATAGGCTAGCTTCTAGGGTTTAGCCTCTCTGATCTCGTGGTAGATCTACTCTTGTACTACCCATATCATCAATATGAATCAAGCAGGACGTAGGGTTTTACCTCCATCAAGAGGGCCCGATCCTGGGTAAAACATCGTGTCCCCTGCCTCCTGTTACCATCCGGCCTAGACGCACAGTTCGGGACCCCCTACCCGAGATCCGCCGGTTTTGACACCGACATTGGTGCTTTCATTGAGAGTTCCTCTGTGCTGTCGCCATCAGGAAGGATGCCTCATCCCGTCTTTAAAGACGGCACCATTGCTAAGGGAGCTTTGGCTGTCGACCAAACTCTCCGGCTAGGTGGTTTCCTTATGACCGCCCGTTCGGCTGCTGCGCCGATGATGACCTCTTGGGTCATCGAAAGCAATCTTCACGTCAGCTCGGAATTCGCCGAGCAGCTAGATCCAATGGAGCTCTCTTCCCTAAATGAGCTCTTGGATCGCATCGCCACCCTGGGAGTCGCTACGGATTATGACCAGATTGGGCCTAAACCCGATCTGAGAGAGATTAACTCTCCCCAGGTCACCCATCACGTTGTCGTGGTAGAGGGACAATGCGGCGACCCTTCATCTATCTTAAGGACTAGCTATGTCCGGATTCCCGATCCCTCCAAGCCGGATACCCGCGGAGGGGAGGACATCACTCAAGACCTGAACTTAAAGTCAGGCGACGGGCTAGATTCATTAGGCAGCATCCAAGAATCCGAACTTCCGAGTTCGGAAACTCCTTGGCCCCTGGGTCTCAGATTGGGTGAGGTTTCGGATTTGATTCCACCCACCCACCCGTACATAAGCGATCTATCCCAAACTAGGCAAGAGCCCGAAGAAACAGTACATCATTACTGGGCCAGATTCCTCCTGGTTATGAACAGGATAAAGGACTGCTGCGAGGAAGACACAATTTCATTCTTCTGCAATAATTGCACGGACAAGGGAATCCTCAACGCCATAAGTCGTCGTGATATTACATGCTTCGCTGACTTGGCGTCCATAGTACGAAAGTACTGTGCGATGGAAAGCGCCTGGAAAACCAAAATAAAATTTTGGGACAATCCGGCCTTGAATACAAACCCAGTCCGAAATAAAAGGGTGCATCATCGCCAGACACCCGGGTTAAATACCAAAAAGCAAAAGCCCTCTACAGGGCACAGAACCGCGTACTGGAATGATGGCTTGATGGACCCTGTAAAATTCACAGTGCAGAGGGCACCACACCAACTCACAGCCTTAGAGCATGTTGGATACTCCAGCAGGTGGCAAAAATTGGCGAAGATCTTCTAATTCCAGAAGCCACAGAAAGCCACCCCAGAGAAACCAGTACGGTATTAACAGTCTTCGAGACTTTCGCATCAAATAATATGCGAAAAAGAACACTCCGCAGCCTTGCCGAAGTCTACCAAGTAGCAACAATAAACCCATGGAGTGACACGGCTATTACTTTCAACGCCAGTGATGAACCTAAATTCCGAACAGCCTGAGCACCAGCCGCATTGGTCCTCAGTCCAATAGTGGACGGCTTTCGTCTTACCAAGGTACTCATGGATGGCGGCAACGGATTGAACCTCATTTATGAGGAAACCCTTCAAAAATGGAAATAGACTGGAACCACATTGAGCGAAGCAGCACAACCTTTAGAGGAATAATCCCCAGTCGGGAAGCGCGCTGTACAGGAAAAATCACACTAGATGTGGTGTTCGGCACGCCGAATAATTACAGGTCCGAAGAGGTCACTTTCCAGGTGGCCCCGTTCAGTAGCGGATATCATGCTCTGCTAGGGCGGGAAGCGTTTACAGTCTTCCAAGCAATACCCCATTACAGGTACATGAAGCTCAAGATGCCCGGGCCTAACGGAATCATCACTCTCGCTAGTGATCCGGACATAGCACTCCACGTCGAAAACAAGACAGCCGCACTGGCCCTCGAGGCGTTATCCGAAGCCCTAGCGGCTGAGGAACTGACTGCGCTGTGCTCCATGGTGAATAGGGACGATGTGATACTCGATAAAAGATCCAAGTCCACCTCCTTTAAACCGGCGGACGAAATAGTCAAATTCCAGGTCCATCCAACGGACCCCAATAAAACAGCTTCCATCGGGGCACAGTTAAACCCTGATGTAGACGCCGCACTGCGAGAGTTCCTATGAGAGAACTGGGACATTTTTGCCTGGCACCCTTCAAACATGCCAGGAATCCCACGCAGGCTGGCCGAACACAGCTTAAATATCCTAAAAGGATTCAAGCCAGTCAAACAGGCTCTTCGGCGTTTTTCCGAACCTAAGAGACAGGCCATGGGAGAGGAACTAGCCAAGCTATTGGAGGCCAGATTCATCAAAGATATAAAACACCCGGACTGGCTAGCAAACCTGGTGATGGTACCAAAGAAGGACAAATCCTGGCGCCTGTGCGTTGATTTCAAAGACCTTAACAAGGCTTGCCCAAAGGATCCCTTCCCTCTCCCCCGCATCGATCGAATTATCGATGCTACCGCAGGACACGATTCATTGTGTTTCCTCGACGCATACTCCGGCTACCATCAAATAAAGATGGCATTCATCACAGCATACGGCCCATTCTGCTTCAACACAATGCCCTTCGGGCTCAAAAACGCCGGCGCAACATATCAGCGCATGATTCAGACATGTCTGGCAAACCAGATCGGCAAAACAGTGGAGGCATACGTAGATGATGTGGTCGTTAAAACAAGACATGTCGAATCTCTAGTAGACGACTTGAGGCTAACATTCGATAACCTCCGAACATACGACATCAAGCTCAACCCGGAAAAATGCGTTTTCGGTGTTCCAGCTGGAAAGCTCTTGGGCTTCATTGTATCCGGTAGAGGAAATGAAGCAAATCCAGCCAAGATCCGAGCTCTGTCACAATTGGATATCCCGAAGGACCTCAAACAAATAGAAAAATTAACTGGGTGCGTGGCGGCTCTAAGCCGCTTTATCTCCCGCTTAGGAGAAAAGGCCCTACCCCTTTACCGCCTCCTTCGGCGCACCAAACACTTCAAGTGGACGGATGCAGCCACGGACGGACTCGACGAAATAAAAGCCATCTTGGCAACAAACCCAGTCCTGGCCGCGCCAAACATTGGCGAACCAATGCTATTATACATTGCAGCAACCCATCAGGTCGTAAGCGCAGTGCTCGTCGTCGAATGAGAAACGGACGGACACAAATTCCCCCTTCAAAAGCCGGTCTACTATGTGTCCACTGTCCTTACTCCGTGCAAGTCACGGTACCCGCATTATCAAAAGATTGCGTACGCGGTATTTATGGCATCCCGGAAGCTGCGACACTACTTTCAAGAGTGTTCAATAACAGTAGCCTCGGAAGTGCCACTTAACGATATTATAAACAACCGCGACGCGACGGGCCGGATTGCAAAATGGGCCATTGAGATCCTCACGGCGAGCTATCAAGTCGCAAGTTTTGGCCGACTTCGTCGCAGAATGGACGGAGGCCGAACTCCCTAAAGAGTACGGCACATATTCAAACTGGGTCATGCACTTTGACGGCTCCAAAATGTTGGCCGGTCTAGGGGCTGGCGTCGTTTTGACGTCCCCCATAGGAGACACAGTTCAATACGTACTCCAGATAATGTACACAGACTACAACAACGCAGCCGAATATGAGGCCCTTTTACACAGACTACAACAACACAGACTACAACAACGCATTCAACGCCTAGAGGTGCGTGGGGACTCGAACCTTGCAATATCCCAAATAAATGGAGACTTTGATGCCAAGGATCCAAAAATGGCAGCTTATCGCAACGCCATCCTAAAAATGTCAGCTCGGTTCGAAGGGCTCAAATTTCACCATATAGCCCGGGAAAATAATCAGGCGGCAGATGTCCTGGCACGCATCGGCGCAAAACGCGATGTAGTCCCCCCCCCCCAACATCTTCTTGGAAAGGCTGTTCAAGCCGTCCGTAGTATGGGAAGGGGAACCTGGCAATAACAGCCCGGACCCAACCGCACTGCCCGACACCGAACACTCTGACATAATTGGAGGCTCTGCCAATGAAATAAAACCTTCAACCCACGTAATAATGACCGTCATCGGCCTGTGGATAGAACCATTCCTCGCCTACCTTACCAGCCAGGAACTCCCTGAGGACCAAAATGAGGCACGCTGCATAGTGCGGCGATCTAAAACCTATAAAGTCCATGAGGGAGAGCTTTATAAGAAAAGCACTACCGGAGTCCTTCAAAGGTGCATCTCCGAAGAGGAAGGGCGGAACCTCCTGGCTGAAATTCATGCCGGACTCGGTGGTCATCACGCTGCAGCTCAGTCCCTTGTAAGCAAGGCCTTCCTTACAGGCTTTTATTGGCCGATGGCCCGGGCAGACGCCCAGGACTTAGTCCAACGATGCGTCAGTTGCCAGCTTTTTGCAAACCAAAGCCATATGCCACCCACCGCCCTCCAAACTATCCCCATCACTTGGCCCTTCGCGGTCTGGGGGCTTGACATGGTTGGACCCCTTAAAGGCAGAACCCACAAGAAAAATACTTACTGGTCATGGTGGATAAGTTCACCAAATGGATAGAAGCCAAGCCTGTTAAGACGGCCGAATCCGGACCGGTGATAGACTTTATATCCGGTGTTGTACACCGTTACGGCGTCCCCCACAGCATCATCACTGATAACGGCATGAACTTTACGGCCGGTGAGGTAAAACTCTGGTGCAAAAACATGGGCATCAAGCTCGATTATGCTTCCGTCTATCACCCACAAACTAACGGCCGGGTCGAACGTGCAAATGGTCTTATCATGAGCGGCATCAAACCCAGATTAGTGCGGTCCCTAAGGAATCTAATACGCACTGGGTAGAGGAGCTCGACTCCATACTCTGGGGGCTGCGGACCACGCTGAATCGCACCACCGGTTACACACCATTCTTCATGGTGTACGGCGCAGAGGCAGTTTTGCCCTGCGACATAATTCACGACTCACCTTGAGTGCGCATGTACGAAGAAAGAGAAGCCGAGCTCGATCGGCAGGACAGTTTGGACGCCTTGGAGGAAGAGCGAGATGTGGCAAAAGCCCGTTCCGCATTCTATCAACAGCAGGCTCGAAGATACCAAAGCAGAGAAGTACGGGCCAAAAATTACAACGTTGGCGAATTAGTTCTACGCCTGCCGGACAAGAAAAAGGACAAACTCAAGCCCAAGTGGGAAGGTCCCTTCATAATTGACGAAGTCCTAACTGGTGGAGCGTATCGCCTGCGAGATGCATCGGATAACCGACTCGAGCCGAACCCATGGAACGCAGCCCGTCTCCGAAGATTCTATGCCTAGCGCCGGACTCTGTGTTCGTCTCCTTCCTCTGTCCATTTTTTATATACTTTATGTCTTACATTTCTCTCCTTCTCCTCTCTTTCTCTTATAGCCTTCAAAGGCTCATAAAGTGACGCGCTATCCATGCTCATTAAACCTGGGGGCTTCTTTAAACAGAAGCTTATTTATACGGGCTTCATGCCCAACACATGTGTCACACTTCCGCATGTACCTTTTATTCACCATTATATGCATCGATATGACTTAAGTTTTGGCCAAGCTGGGTTGCCTGGCTCCTGTGCTTACCCCTACGTTCCCGATTGTTCGGCTAGGTGGTAAAGGGAGCACCTCTATGATTGTTACTGCCGGGTCAGCCGGATGTGTACCTCAGACTGGGTGAAGCCGAAAGCTTGCGTTCTTAAGGGAATATTCGGTCGGTGAACTAAAGATGATCTTTTTCACTTATTTATCTATACGCCCCCATTTGTTTTTCCTGCGTCTCTTTTCGCAGAATGGACATGCACCTTAGGGCATGCCTCCCAGGGAAAGGAACCCCTAACGGACCTATTCTCCCTGGAAGATGTTTCTTACTAACCATGTAATATAACATAACTAGTTGGGCACTTGTCTGTTCAAGCACTAATGACCCCTACGCCTGGTCTCCATGCATAACCCGGTTCTTATATAACCGCGAGGGTATTCGGACACACTACGGACCGTCAGGTCCCGAGGTTGAAGCGAAAAGGTCGGCCATGACAAACAATCTACAATCCGGCTAGAAGGCATTACACATGTCAATTATAATTACATAGTCAATCTGACTGATTGTATTCCTCTTCAATACCATCTAACAGGCTGTCTAGTTTACAGTCCTGTTGGGAATACATTACGGCCAATTCCACTTGGCCGTATACTAAGCTCACAGGGAAATCCTTCCCATCGGGCCCCATGGGTCCGACCTCAGCCATGTGGTTCGGGTCAGCCTTCGTGTACCGCGTCTTCACCATGGCCCAGGCCTCCCTGGCGCCTTGACGGCAGGCCGAGATCTTCCACAATCGGAAGCGCCGCCGCGCTCCCTTCAGCTTCTCTACAAGCTCTCCAAGGCCTTCGGGCATGGAGACGGATGGCCACAAGGCCTGGGCGACGCTTTGCATCACCTGCCGAACTCGCTCGTGCAGTTGTGAGAGCTCAGGAAGAAGGTCACCCGTAGAACCGGGCATTTCCTCTGCAGGACGCCCTGTTAGCATGCCTACAGACATTCCTCTGTTAGTCGACTTCCCCACCGAACTCTTTTTTCAAAGTTTGTTTAAGCACTTACTGATTCTCCTTCACGGAGTCCAACAGCTGGCCACGAACATCCTTCAGTTCAACGCGCAGCTTGGTGTTGGCATCTTGGAGATCGTTCTTCTCCCGCCTCACCTTTGTCAGCAGGCTCTCACCAGCCTTCAGCTGGCGTCGGAGTTGTTGCTCTTCCGGATTTAATCTAGCGCCATCTGCAATTTCATTTGTCAGATTTGCACCCACGCCGCACTTCGCAAAATACTTATCTTTCGAAGTGTATATTACCAGAGGGGGTCTCCTTGGGCTCCCCTGCCGCGGCTAGTGCGGCCTCAAGCTGGGCTTTGCACTCTTCCAGCTCCTGGGACAGTAGGGTATTCTTTTCTGTAAGAACCTGCATAACAGATGAACCTTAAATCAGTTATTCTAACTGTTTCAAGTCTCGGGGGCTACTGGTATATATATACAACAACAACAACAACAACAACAACAAAGCCTTTAGTCCCAAACAAGTTGGGGTAGGCTAGAGGTGAAACCCATAAGATCTCGCAACCAACTCATGGCTCTGGCACATGGATAGCAAGCTTCCACGCACCCCTGTCCATAGCTAGCTCTTTGGTGATACTCCAATCCTTCAGGTCTCTCTTAACGGACTCCTCCCATGTCAAATTCGGTCTACCCCACCCTCTCTTGACATTCTCCGCACGCTTTAGCCGTCCGCTATGCACTGGAGCTTCTGGAGGCCTGTGCTGAATATGCCCAAACCATCTCAGACGATGTTGGACAAGCTTCTCCTCAATTGGTGCTACCCCAACTCTATCTCGTATATCATCATTCCGGACTCGATCCTTCCTTGTGTGGCCACACATCCATCTCAACATACGCACCTCCGCCACACCTAACTATTGAACATGTCGCCTTTTGTGGCTACTGGTATATATATAATTACCAAAATTTTCTTACCCGTATGTCTTTTACATATTGCTCCGTGGCTCTGGCTAGACCATTTTGAGCGGCATGGAGGTACGCATCTCCCTAATTGAAGGCATACAATGCCTCTTGGGAGAAACAAGCGTCGCGAAGAACTGTCCGGCGACGCCTGTGGTTCATG
Organism: Triticum urartu; assembly: GCF_056163025.1. Lineage (NCBI taxonomy): Eukaryota > Viridiplantae > Streptophyta > Magnoliopsida > Poales > Poaceae > Triticum > Triticum urartu. The sequence continues at coordinate 331,036,969 of NC_141879.1, forward strand.
GCACTCTCCACCTCGGAATTGGTGGCAGACAGCCTGTCCGCATCCTCTGTCAGAGGAGCGTCCGGTGCGCGCCTCGTGTTCGCCTCCGCTTCCGGACCAGGCTTTGGAGCCTGGCAGGTGGAGGCGCAATTGGCAGCCTCTCTGGATATAGTCCGACGAGGTCTCTTCGTCCTGAAGAGAGCACGAGCGTTAGTATGCGTTGAAGGAATAACACCTGGGAATAAGATGGCGCGCTATACCTTTGCGCCGGCGTCTCAGTCCGGACCGCACTTCTTTTCAGCCCGCGGGGCCTTGCCGCCCCTCGTTGGCTAGTCGCCGCGGGCTCGGCCTCCCGTCTCAAGGACCTCCCCTGCAAAACACGGTTGTCATACGGCAATCGAAAACACGCGAGGATAGATCCCTTTTCAGGGTGCTGGGACTTCGGTCTCAGTTACCTGTGAGGCTGGGAGTAGCCCTGGGTAATCGGCCGTAATGGCCACCAAGGCGTTGTCCTTGCTCAATTGATGAAACACCCCATCAATCAGCTCCACAGATAAGTCCGGATCCTCTTGAGAGTCCGGGTCGAGGGACCGTCCCGGATCCTCGGGTTGTGGAGGAGGGATGTTCATTTCTTTAACAGCCTGGCGCAGTTCCTGCGTTGAAGTTGTTAGACTGAATATTTAACAATGGGAATATAAAACGGATGGGCAAGTAAAAGTTTCCACTTACCCAACTTGGGGGAGTGTACATAGAAAATCCACCCTATGGGTTGACGCGGAGAAATTCCTCCTCTTCTCCCTTGTACAAAGCGGACAAGGTCTTTATTAGAGCGGCAGCCGAATCCAGCCCCTTACGGCCGTAGCGGGTGGCGTCGTCCTCCCCGTTGAAGTCCCACATGGGGCGGCCTCTATACTGAAGCGGCTGCACCCCTCGCATGATGCATGCGGCCATGACCCCGATCATGGTCAGTCCGGAATGAGCTAACAATCTTATCCGGCCCATCAGGTAAAGAACGTCCCTGTCGCATTCTCTCTGAGGGCTCCGTGGGCGCCATCTTAGGCGCTTCTTTAGGGGAGAACTGTCGAACTCAGGGAGGCCGATCCGGATAGGATCTGGCAGCGGGACGTCCTCTATATAAAACCATTCCGAAGGCCAGTCTTCGGACGCCTTCTTTGGGGTTCCGGATAGATATCCGGTCCCGGCGATGCGCCACACTTCGGCTCCGCCCACTTGATATATTGACCCCTTCTTAGAACGGGGCACGAGGCGGAATAGCCTTTTCCACAGCACGAAATGAGCCTCGTAGCCCAAAAACAACTCGCAAAGGGCTACGAAGCCTGCGATATGCAATATGGAGGCAGGCGTGAGGTTGTGCAGCTGGAGGCCATAGAACTCCAAGAGCCCCTGGAGAAACGGATGAATTGGAAATCCGAGCCCTCTTATTAAGTAAGGGACAAGGCATACCCGCTCTCCTTTGGAGGGATTTGGGGCGCTCTCCACGTGCTCTCCGCCATTATAGGTGGCAAGTCTGGCTCGAACTGGGACCATATAGGCCGGGGGGAGAAATCCCTTGGTCTGGAGCGTCACTAGCTCGCTGTGCGGGATGGAGCACCTCTTCCAATCTCCAGGCTGAGGGCTGGAAGGGCGAGAGGAGGAGCTGGGGTGGCCGGCCATGATAGAATGGACCTCTGTCGGATACGCTCTGATGAATACTCGCGGAGGGGAGAAGGTGTGGTTTGGATCTAAATCCTCGTCCCCTTAAATAGGCGGCTCATTCACGCGGCTGGGGGTGTAAATATAAAAAAAACATCCTGACTTTTCGTATTCGTTTGACACGTGGAAGACGGCCATTATTGGGTGTAGAAGCCAAGGAGTGCTACATTTACAAGAAACCGGACACTATTCAACAGGTACACGGAATTTGGAGGAGAACCCGCCTTGCAATGACGAAGACAATTTGTGCGTCGGACTTGTCGTCATTGAAGCCTGGTTCGGGGGCTACTGAGGGAGTCCTGGATTAGGGGGTGTCCGGATAGATGAACTATACCTTCGGCCGGACTCCTGGACTATGAAGATACAAGATTGAAGACTGTCCCGTGTCCGGAAGGGACTTTCCTTGGCGTGGAAGGCAAGCTTGGCGATACGGATATGTAGATCTCCTACCATTGTAACCAACTCTATGTAACCCTAGCCCTCTCCGGTGTCTATATAAACCGGAGGGTTTTAGTCCGTAGGAACAACAATCATACCATAGGCTAGCTTCTAGGGTTTAGCCTCTCTGATCTCGTGGTAGATCTACTCTTGTACTACCCATATCATCAATATCAATCAAGCAGGACGTAGGGTTTTACCTCCATCAAGAGGGCCCGAACCTGTGTAAAACATCGTGTCCCCTGCCTCCTGTTACCATCCGGCCTAGACGCACAGTTCGGGACCCCCTACCCGAGATCCGCCGGTTTTGACACCGACAACAGGCATAAGTATTGTGACATAATGTGTAATAACAGCCCATAGTGAAATAAATATCGATATAAAAGCATGATGCAAAATGGACGTAAAAACTCCCCCAAGCTTAGACCTCGCCTGTCCTCAAGCGAAAGTCGAAATCGAAAAATATATCCACATGTGTAGAGATAGAGGTGTCGATAAAATAAAATACAAACATGAGGGCATCATGATCATTCTTAGAACAGCAACATATACATATATTGTCATATGATCTCTTATGCTAAAGTAACAATTCAATCACAATTTCAAGTATGAATCATGAACTTCATTGAGAACCAACAATCTATAATCTCGGTCATTGAGGCAATTGCAATTTATCATAACATCAGAAAGAGTCAATAGGAGCTTTTCAGCAAGTCCACATACTCAACTATCATTTAGTCTTTCACAATTGCTAGCACTCACGCGATATTTATGGTTATGTAGTTTTAATCGGACACAAAGAAAGATAGGGGCTTATAGTTTTGCCTCCCAACCTTTTACCTCAAGGGTAATGCCAACAATAATAGTTCATGAAAACTCACATCCAATTAAGTATATATATCAGGATCTTTCCAACACATTGTGCTTGCCAAAGGATAAAATGTAAAAAGGAAAGGTGAAGATCACCATGACTCTTATAAGAAGTATAAGACAAGAATAAAAGATAGCCCCTTCGCAGAGGGAAGCAGAGGTTGTCATGTGCTTTTATGGTTGGATGCACAAAATCTTAATGCGAAAGAACGTCACTTTATATTGTCACTTGTGATATGGACCTTTATTATGCAGTCCGTCGCTTTTATTTCTTACACATCACAAGATCGTATAAAGCTCATTTTCTCCACACTAATAAATCATACATATTTAGAGAGAAATTTTTATTGCTTGCAACGATGACAACTTACTTGAAGGATCTTACTCAATCCATAGGTAGATATAGTGGACTCTCATGGCAAAACTAGGTTTAAGGATGTTTGGAAGCACAAGTAGTATCTCTACTTGGTGCAAAGAATTTGGCTAGCATGAGAGGGAAAGGCAAGCTCAACATGTTGGATTATCCATGACAATATAATTTATTTCAGATGTAAGAAAACATAACCCATTACGTTGTCTTCCTTGTCCAATGTCAACTCTTTAGCATGTCATATTTTAATGAGTGCTCACAATCATAAAAGATGTCCAAGATAGTATATTTATATGTGAAAACCTCTCTTTCTTTATTACTTCCTATTAATTGCAATGATGACCAAAACTATGCTTGTCAACTCTCAACAATTTTTATTCATCATACTCTTTATATGTTAAGTCATTACTCTCCATAAGATCCATATGATCTCTTTATTTCTTTTTATTCTTTCTCTTTTATCTATTCCCTCAAGATGATAGCAAAATAATCAAGGCCTTGACTCAACACTAATATTTATTATATATAGCTCACGGACTCGGTTACATAGAAGGATCATAAAGAAAAACTCAAAACTAGATCATACTAACACTTTATTCTACTATATCAAGATATTACCAAAAGGATCAAACTATGAAAAGCGGTAAAGATAAAAGTGATGGTGATACGATACCGGGGCACTCCCCCGAGCTTGGCAGTTGCCAAGGGGAATGCCCATAGCCATGTGTTTATGTCTCCTTCCTTGGAGGTGGTGATGATGGGGTTGTTGATGATGTGGGCTTGTCTTCCATCTTCCAAGGCATAGCCTCACCATCATAGAAGGATGATCAAGTCTCCGGGATCCTCAAATCTGCAGCCAAACTCATCCTCTTGAATCTATATTCATACTCACAGTTTTGGTTTTGTAGGTCATAGATCTTGGCTTGGAGCCGCTCGATTTTCTCGTGAAGCTTGAAGATGGCCTCCCCAATGTTCTTGTCATCCAGCTTGTGGTTGTTGGTGAAGTCCATGATCATTATATGATTGGAGTCGAGTCCACGTTCCACCATCTCCTGGCACTTGAAAACTTGTTGCTCCATTGCCTCGAGCCTTGTCTCCACGCTTCCGGTCCTCCTTGGTCCCTCAACATCGCGGATGTGCAGCAACCCCTCACGCATCTCAATGGTTTGAAGGTGTTGCAGCACCTCCGCGAGGTAGGGGTTGATGACCTTCTCGAAGAACTTGTCCTTGGGGGCACTTGAAGACGCCATGGCGATCTAGATCTGTCAGAAAAACTGCTCAAAACAAGCATAGAAGATATTTGCGTGATACGGTGGTCAAAACCTTCAGGAATTATATGAAGAATTTTTACCAACCAAAAGAAGTATCGTGCAAGAAAACGGAGTGCGGAGAGCACACAAGGCAGGGGGCGCGCCCTCCACCCTCGTGAACACCTCGTGTCCTTCCCGGACTGCTTCTTATTTTTATATTTTCTTAAATATTCCAAAACGGGGGAAAATTTCCATTAGAACTGTTTTGGAGTCGGTTTACTTACCGTACCATGTACCTATTCTTTTTCGGAGTCTAAAACATTCTGGAAAGTGTCCCTTATGTATTCCTCCGGGGTTACAGTTTCAATAACATTGGTTTCAACATTTATGGGATTACCTGAGATATAATGTTTGATTCTTTGATCGTTTACTACTCTCGGATTTGTGCCTTCGAAGTTGTTGATTTTTATGGCACCGGAACGATAGACCTCCTCGATAACGTAAGGACCTTCCCATTTAGAGAGGAGTTTTCCTGCAAAAAATCTTAAATGAGAGTTGTATAATAATACATAATCACCTACATTAAACGCCCGTTTCTTGTATTCTTTTGTCATGCCATATTTTAACCTTTTCTTTAAACAGTTTGGCATTCTCATAAGCCTGGGTTCTCCATTTATCAAGTGAGCTTACGTCAAAAAGCCTCTTCTCACCGGCAAGTTTGAAATCATAATTGAGCTCTTTAAAGGCCCAATATGTCTTATGTTCTAGTTCAAGAGGTAAGTGACATGCCTTTCCATAAACCATTTTATACGTAGACATACCCATAGGATTTTTATATGCAGTTCTATAGGCCCATAATGCATCATCAAGTTTCTTGGACCAATTCTTTCTAGATCTATTAACAGTCTTTTGCAAAATTAATTTAAGCTCTCTATTTCTAGGTTCCACTTGACCACTAGACTGTGGGTGATAAGGAGATGCAATTCTATGATTAACATCATACTTAGCAAGCATTTTACGAAAAGCACCATGAATGAAATGTGAACCACCATCAGTCATTAAGTATCTAGGGACTCCAAACCTAGGAAAAATAACTTCTTTAAGCATCTTAATAGAGGTTTTATGATCAGCACTACTAGTTGGAATAGCTTCTACCCACTTAGTAACGGAATCAACAGCAACTAAAATATGTGTGTACCCATTAGAGGAAGGAAAAGGTCCCATATAATCAAAGCCCCGTACATCAAATGGTTCAATAACAAGTGAATAATTCATAGGCATTTCTTGACGTCTACTAATATTACCAATTCTTTGACATTCATCACAAGACAAAACAAACTTACGGGCATCCTTGAAGAGAGTAGGACAATAAAAACCGGATTGCAATACCTTATGTGCAGTTCTGTCTCCAGCATGGTGTCCTCCATAAGCCTCAGAGTGACACTTGCATAGGATCTGTTCCAATTCATGCTCAGGTACACAACGTCTAATAACACCATTTACTCCTTTATAAAGATGTGGGTAATCCCAAAAGTAATGTCTTAAATCATAGAAGAACTTTTTCTTTTGCTGGTATGTGAAACTAGGTGGTATAAACTTAGCAACAATATAATTAGCATAATCAGCATACCATGGAGCAGTACGAGAAGCATTTATCACAGCTAATTGTTCATCAAGAAAGCTATCATCAATAGGTAGTGGGTCATCAAGAACATTCTCTAACATAGACAAGTTGTCTGCAACGGGATTCTCAGCTCCCTTTCTATCAATAATATGCAAATCAAATTCTTCTAGCAAGAGAACCCATCTAATAAGTCTAGGTTTAGCATCTTTCTTTCCATAAGATATTTAATAGCAGCATGATCAGTGTGAACAGTTACTTTGGAATCAACAATATAAGGTCTGAACTTATCACAAGCAAATACAACTGCTAAAAATTCTTTTTTAGTAGTAGCATAATTTCTTTGAGCATTGTCTAGAGTCTTACTAGCATATTGAATAACATTTAATTTATTATCAACTCTTTGTCCTAGAACAGCCCTGTCGGTGTCAAAACCGGCGGATCTCGGGTAGGGGGTCCCAAACTGTGCGTCTAAGGCGGATGGTAACAGGAGGCAGGGGACACGATGTTTACCCAGGTTCGGGCCCTCTTGATGGAGGTAATACCCTAAGTCCTGCTTGATTGTTCTTGATGATATGAGTATTACAAGAGTTGTTCTACCAGGAGATCGTAGAGGCTAAACCCTAAAAGCTAGCCTATGGTATGATTGTCTCCTGTCCTACGGACTAAACCCTCCGGTTTATATAGACACCGGAGGGGGCTAGGGTTACACAGAGTCGGTTACAAGGGAGGAGATTTACATATCCGTATTGCCTAGCTTGCCTTCCACGCCAAGGAGAGTCCCATCCGGACACGGGACGAAGTCTTCAATCTTGTATCTTCATAGTCTAACAGTCCGGCCAAAGGATATAGTCCGGCTGTCCAGAGACCCCCTAATCTAGGACTCCCTCAGTATCCCCTGAACCAGGCTTCAATGACGATGAGTCCGCGCGCAGTATTGTCTTCGGCATTGCAAGGCGAGTTCCTCCTCCGAATACTCCATAGAAGATTTTGAACACCAAAATAGTGTCCGGCTCTGCAAAACAAGTTCCACATACTACCATAGAGAGAATAATATTTCCACAAATCCAATCTGCTGACACGTTTGACAACATGACATCACGTCATGGCCCGGTCATTATTCGAACCGTTTTTCTTAACCAGCACCGCACATAATGCGGGGCGGTTTTCTTGACACGTCTTGTCAAAGCACAGATCGTGTCCCCCTTATTACGGCATTCTCATCAATATGGACGTGGGTAACCCACTCGTGCCCGTTGGCATGACTCCTCGATTTTAGGCGAGTCCAAAACGGCCGCGAGGAGGACGCTTGATATTCACCCTCTTTATAAAGAGTCCAAGACCTGTCCTTTTTTCCTCTCGTGCTCAATCGAATCCCTCCCCTGCCTCGAGTTCCAACACCCCAGGCTCAGGTCAGGCGCTTCGAACCTTTAGCCATGTCCGGATCCAACCTCCAAGGTCGGTGGATGCCTTCCTCTGTCACAGAGGAGGACATCAAGAAGCTGAGAGAGGCCGGATATCTGACTACCCAAATTTCGCACAGGCTGCCCACCCGAGGGTAGGTCATCCCCACTCCCGAACCCAACGAGAGTGTTGTGTTCATCTCTCACTTCCTCCGAGGACTAGGCCTCACTCTGGATCCCTTTGTTAGGGGGCTCATGTTCTATTATGGGCTGGATTTCCATGATCTGGCCCCGGATTCCCTCCTTCACATCTCGTCGTTCATCGTCGTATGTGAGGCCTTCCTCCGCATTACCCCTCACTTCGGCCTATGGCTCAAGACCTTCAATGTGAAGCCGAAGATGATCGAGGGGCGCCACGCAGAGTGCGGAGGCGCCGTAATAAGCAAAAGCGCTAACGCTCCATGGCCAGAGGGTTCCTTCCCAGAGGTGTCCAGTTTGTGGCAGCGGGAGTGGTTTTATATCACAGCTCCCCGAAGTGCCAAGTGGGTAGCCTCCCCTGCCTTTCGCTCAGGCCCCCCACCACAACTGACGTCATGGATCAGCAGGGGCTGAGCTGGGGTCCAGCAAAGGACGTGCCGATATTGCAGAGCCGCATCCGAGATCTCTTTGAGAGAGATTTCAGCCTGGTTATGGTAATGCAAGTTATGCTAGTTCGTTGAGTCCAGCCTTGCAAACATCGATCCCTCCGTATGTGGGAATTCAACCCGGAAGGACCGCGAACTATTCAGCACTTCCTCGGCATGACGCTCGAAGAGATGTACAAATTGTTCTTCGGACCCCAAATAGAGTGTCTGGACACCACCGAGGATGCGGGTCTGAGCTGCAACCGCCCTGATACCCAAGTAAGTAATCCCATGGCCGAACACGCTGTCCTTTTATTTATCAACATCATTCTGAAAAATCGCTCTTTGACCAGGACTGGATAACAAAGGCAAAGATGATCAGGTGTTCGGCCCCCCTTCCCGAAGGCTTGGCCAATCCAGTACTGGACCGAATGCTCGAGCCGGCGCCTTATCAGGTGCCCTCAAAGGAAGATGAAGGGGGAAATAAAGAGGCCGAAAGCAGGCCTCACTCGCTACTCGTCCCAACCGGGGGAATGAGCGCCTCCGCGAGGGAGGATAACCAGGGAGAAGAATCTGACGTTCCCTCTCCCCGAGGAAGGAAGAGGACTACCTCTGAAGATTCGGAAACAAAGGTTTCCAAACAGGAGAAGAAATCTTCGCCAGAGGGTCCTGCTTCATAGGGTATTCTTGCCACACAATGTTCCCACGGGGGTCAGCCCTCTACCGAGCTGTAAGTAATCAAAATGTACTTAATAGTGAAAATATCCTACCTTAATTCCGAAGACAATAACCGAAGCTTATATATTGTAGTTTGGATCATAGCCCTTCTCGACAGAGTTCATCTTCGGGGGATCTTCTTCCGGAGATGATGGAGAGCGAAATGCCTCCCCTGTCACCCCGCCTCATGAGGCGGGCGACCCTGAAGTGTCATCACAGAGGGTCTCTCCTGATCTGCCAAGGCCAGAGGGTAACCCTTTGGCTACCCGGAGTCCTCAGTATTCGGCTCCTAAAGAGAGCAACAGAAAGAGTTCGGGACCAACAGTGTGCGGTCGGACACACTGAAGGGTCTTCTGGAGCAAGCGGCCATCTCAGAAGCGCATCGTACGCTAATGGGTACGGTGATTGAAAGGATTTCATCCGCTGAAAGCGGATTGCATGAGGCTTTTATGAGTCTGCTGAAAGACTTTGAGGTACGTGAAATAGTGTATGTTTTTGACAGTACGGCACACGTTAAGTGTGCCCTATGCAGATAGTAGCCCCTGAGACTCTGGTTGTCGTCAAAAACGGCGGCAAACATAGGATCATTATCCCAGGTAATAACCAGACCGCCTTTATGTGCAGGTGGCTGAAGGTCCGGTGGCTAGCCGGACTGATGAGTTTGCCAAGCTAAAGCGGCAACTTGATGCGGCAGATGCCGACATCGTGCTTGTCAACAAGCGGCTTGACGAGGCACAGGGTAAGTGATTTCTCCGGTGATCAATACATAGTAAGAGGAGCATGATGCCAGTATCTTTAATATGTTGCGCCTGCAGATGGAGATGCCACCGTGGAGACCCTCCAGGCAGAACTTGCCCGAGCCAAGGAACAAGCCAGGAATAGTAATGTGGCCGCTCTAAAAGTGGTCGAAGAGCTGAGGGCCGAACAGGACGCACAATGCCAAAGCAAGGAAAGAATGGCCGAGATGGCCGTTGAGTTGAAAGATACCGCCGACCGTTACCAGCTTCTTGAAGAAGAAAGCCGTGCGAAGGTGGCGGACCTGGAGAAGGCCATGGTAGCAGCCAAGGAAGCCCGCTCAAAAATACGAGCGACGAAGGAGGAGCTGCATCAAGTTGGAGATATCGCAGCTGGGAAGCCCTTTTTGTTGCGGACTAAGTTCGGAGATCCAAAGTACGCACCTCTTGATCCACTATGGAGTTCTGCGAACTCATACGTGGATTTGGCAGCAAGTGTTGCTGATGCGGCCGAGTACTTCAAGGATCAAAAAGATCGTGAAGTGGAGAGACTGCTCTGGTCACAGTTCCATGCTCCAGTGCGTCCGCTGCTGTTGAATGAGCGGATGGCCGAGTGGGCCAAGATCCATAGGTTGTCCGCACTTGCCATGAGGTCTGTTGTGGATCATTTGTGGCCGGGAGGGCCAAGGCCGAATAGTTACTTTAGTTTAGTGCAACAATTCCTTGGCGCTGTGCCGCACATCGACGCTATGAAGAGGTCGGCATGCATAGAGGGTGCGCGGATGGCACTTTCCCGTGTCAAGACATACTGGGCAGATATGGAGGCCACCGCTATTGCAACACAGGGTTCGGCCGTGGGCCGAGTATCTGCCGAGCACTATTTTGAAGAGGTCCTTGAAGGAGCTCGTTCGATAGAGGCGTAGTGCTCGAAGAATATTATGTTCTAGTGACATGTACTCCCATTATAAAAACAATGTTTTATTGAGTTATCAAGGCTATGTTTATACTTTTGCCTGAAAGTATTATGATGCCTCCTATGCGGCCGTTTATGTAGATATGTATATAACCTGAAAGTTTGCAGTCGTCGGCTTCCGCCCCCACGCATATAATGTGGGGGTGTTCGTAAAAAACGTGTATTCACACTTGATCCAACGTCTTGGTCCATTAAGGAGGTGGTAGCGCAGCAAACGAGGCAATCGGACTATATTGCTTTAACACTTTCACTTAGCCATAGGAGTTTGACGGTGGGGCTACTATATAGCCCCTGGTACTTCTGCGCTCGTCCGAGTACGGGGCACGTACGTACATGACCGGGAAACGCCCCTTCGTTAATGCGGAGGAATCTCGAAGATTCCATTGAGTCATCGAGTGGCTGACCAGTCTCGCGATTTATCATGACAGTCAGTTTTCGGCTTTCTCTACTGATGTGCTCATCCAGATGAACCAGGGCACAATCGCAGTAGTTCTCCCAGTGCTACCTTAGCCGATATAGCAGAACGTAAGGTACCAAAACGTGGGAGCCGGGCAAACCCAACATTTGACCAAAGACATGATTCGGAGCTGATGCATATAAGGCCAAACTCGCGACGCCGAACACTCCCTAAGGTATTCGGTCTTTATAACATATGTCGGGCTGAACGAGGCCCTTAATAATAAACCCCGAGTGTCCAGGTACGTGCAATATCCTGACGTGGCCACATGCCAATAACGTCAGCATCCTTCTCGGTTGTTTTGAGTATCCGGAGGATGTGAACAATAAGAGACAATAAAAAAGGTTTATGTAGGGTCTTAATATGAAAAGAAACCTTTGAGCAGGTCCCTGCTGCACGTCTGCGCCTGTGTCTCCGTTGTGCCGTGTCCTGGACGGGTGTAGCATGATTGTCATCTGTAAAAGAGAAGAACTTAGGTGAAATTTGTCGTGCCAAAAAATTGGTTATTATCAATGAACTATTAAAATTCAAGATAAGTCAAGTTGAGCCGGACTAGCCCTGATTGCATGCGGGAAGCCCCTGGTACCGTCTAGGAGGGTTTGATTATCAAACCAATCTCGTGTATATGTAATGGTGCACCGGACTCGTCTAACCGTGCCCGTGGTCTTGACGAGCTGTCATTTTTTCTGGTTAGCAAGGCCGTCTAGTGCTCGGCTGTTAAAGCCGCCGCACACTCTTCCGCGCGTAGAAAACACTCAATATTTCCGCTAACTGTGATGGTGCCATGTGGACCGGGCATCTTAATCTTGAGAGAAGCATAATGCGGTATTGCATTAAAACGAGCGAAAGCCGTTCTTTCGAGTAGTGCTTGATAGCCACTTCGGAATGGAGCGATGTAGAAAGTTAACCTTTCACTTCGGAAGTTGTCGGGAGAACCGAATACAACCTCTAGCAATAGAGAGCCCGTACAGCGGGCCTCTTGGCTTGGTATTACTCCCTTAAAGGTAGTATTACTATGGCTTATTTATGTCGGGTCTATCCCCATTTCGCGGACTGTATCCTGATATATCAGATTTAGACCACTACCACCGTCCATGAGGACTCGTGTGAGATGGTATCCGTTTATTATTGGGTCTAACACCAAGGTAGCCAATCCTTCGTGTCGGATGCTTGTCGCGTGATCCCCGTGATCAAAAGTGATCGGGCAGGCTAACCAGGGGTTGAACCTAGGGGTGACGGGCTCTATGGCGCGTGTGTCTCGGAGTGCATATTTGCTTCTCCTCTTCGTCACATGGATCATGTTTACTGTTTTGACCTCTGGTGGGAATTTTTTCTGTGCTCCAATGCTTTGCTGGCGAGGTTCATCCTCGTCTTCGCTTGGTGTCTCCCCCCTTTGTGTTCGGCGTTTAGCTTACCGGCCTGCTTGAAGACCCAACATTCTCTGTGGGTGTGATTTGCAGGTTTATCGGGGGTGCCATGAATCTGACATAGTTTGTCAAGAATCTTGTTTAGACCAGACGGTCCGTCTCTGCTGCCTTTGAAAGGCTTTTTCCGCTGACCTGGTCAAGAGCCCCTGAATCCGGCGTTGACCGCCGTATTATCTGGGCTATCTTATTTATTTCGACGCTTGTTTTTATTGCGTCGTGGTTTTCCATTGCCATCCCTGACTTCGGATGTGCTTGGGTCGCTGGTGCTACTGCGGGCTAACCAGCTATCTTCGCCCGCGCAAAAGCGGGTCATGAGGCTTGTTAGGGCTGCCATTGTTCTCGGTTTTTCTTGGCCGAGGTGTCTGGCAAGCCATTCGTCTCGGACGCTCTGTTTGAAAGATGCTAAGGCTTTGGCATCCAGACAGTCAACGATTTGGTTCTTCTTAGTGAGAAACCTGTTCCAAAGCTTTCGGGCGGACTCTCTGGGCTGTTGAATTATATGGCTTAAATCGTCTACATCCGGAGATCGGACATAGGTCCCTTGAAAATTAGCCCGAAAAGCGTCCTCGAGCTCCTCCCAACTTCCAATTGAGTTTTCGGGGAGGCTTTTCAGCCAGTGCCGAGCTGGTCCTTTAATCTTGAGGGGCAAGTATTTGATGGCATGGAGATCGTCTCTTCGAGCCATATTGATATGGAGGATAAAGTCCTCAATCCAGACCCCAGGGTCTGTGGTCCTGTCGTATGCCTCTATGTTCACTGGTTTGAATCCTTCTGGGAATTCGTGGTCCAGCACCTCATCGGTGAAACATAGGGGGTGTGCGGCACCCCTGTATTGGGATGTGCCATGGCGTTCAGACGGTTGTAGTATTCGGTTTTGATTTTGTGTCGGAGCGCGCTTCCTAGATCCATAGATGGATCTGGTCATACCGGACTTTTGGCGTAAGTCCTCACGTAGATCGTGTGTTGACTTATGTGCGACTTTGTTAGCTGCTCTATCGCGGTCACAAGGTGGTGGATCCGGCCGGTTGGCCGTTTCATTTTTTGGCTGTGTGGGCTCTGAGGCCTCACCATGAAATTCAGGTAATAGCTTGCGCTTTGGATAGCTCTGTGTGTGGTAACTTCCACCGTACTTTGCTTCGTTGTTGAGCACTTAGTTCCACCTGCTATTGAGAATATTTTGTGCGGCCTTAAGCCTTTGCTTCTGCTTCTTCAGACTCCTCGCTGTGGCAATAAGCCTTCTGCGGAGGTTCTCTTGCTCCAAGTGCGTTTTCGGGATGAGGTGTGTATCTTCGTCCGGACTGTTTTCCTCCCGAGAAGGGGTTTGATGAGGTTTATCCTCGGCGTCGCCGTGTTCAGACGTCGGATCTGTACTTTGTTTGCCGCTTGCAGCTTCATCGTGCTCTGCCGCCGGGGCAATGTGGTCGTCGTTTCCTCTAGAGTCGACTGGAGTGTTATTTTCTCTTGCGCTATTATCGCTGTTTTTGCTATGGAGGGACTTAGAGCGGCACTGCTGACGTCGGCGCTTGGGTTGCTTCTTGGAGGGGCCATCCTCCGCTGTCTCTTCGCCATTGCCTTCTTTGGGTGTATCCACCATGTACATGTCATGTGATGAAATGGCTGTCCGGCGCCCTGTGGGCGCTAGTTCCTGTTCGTCTCCTGCATCTTCGTCCATGCCATCGATGTCTTCGGAGTCGAAGTTGAGCATGTCGGTTAAGTCGTCGACAGTGGCTACTAAGTGGGTGGTGGGTGGGCAGCGAATTTCTTCGTTGTCCGCATCCCATTCTAGCCGGACATAGTTCGGCCAAGGTTCTCCTGACAAGGAAAGAGACCTTAATGAACTTAGCACATCACCGAAAGGCGAGTGCTGAAAGATATCCGCAGAGGTGAACTCCATGATCGGCGCCCAGTCGGATTCGATAGGCACGGATGCAGGCGGCTCGGAGTCTATGGCCGGAGACGAATCTAGTGGTTCGGCGACACGGCTCTCGTAAGGGGTGAAGTCAGTATCCGGCTCCATCGCCACTGAGAGTGCGGCCTCCCTGGCGGGGTCTATCCCTCCGTCCTTGTATGGAGCAATTTTCTCTGGATTGAAGGCCGGAGTAGTTGCAGATGCGATCTCCCAAACACTATCCGATGGCAGAGTTACGTCATGCTCGTCGTGACTGTGCGGCGCACCTAACACAGCCTCGAATCCATCGAAGATCAAGTCTCCGCGGATGTCGGCAGTGTAGTTTAAGTTTCCGAATCTGACCTGATGGCTAGGGGCATAGCTCTCGATCTGCTCCAGATGGCCAAGTGAATTGGCCCGCAGTGCGAAGCCGCCGAATACGAAGATCTGTCCGGGGAGAAAAACCTCACCCTGGACCGCATCGTTACCGATGATCGAAGGAGACATCAAGCCTTATGGTGATGACACAGTGGAACTCTCAATGAAAGCACCAATGTCGGTGTCAAAACCGGCGGATCTCGGGTAGGGGGTCCCGAACTATGCGTCTAAGGCGGATGGTAACAGGAGGCAGGGGACACGATATTTACCCAGGTTCGGCCCCTCTTGATGGAGGTAATACCCTACGTCCTGCTTGATTGTTCTTGATGATATGAGTATTACAAGAGTTGATCTACCACGAGATCGTAGAGGCTAAACCCTAAAAGCTAGCCTATGGTATGATTGTCTCCTGTCCTACGGACTAAACCCTTAGGTTTATATAGACACCGGAGGGGGCTAGGGTTAGACAGAGTCGGTTACAAGGGAGGAGATCTACATATCTGTATTGCCTAGCTTGCCTTCCACGCCAAGGAGAGTCCCATCCGGACACGGGACGAAGTCTTCAATCTTGTATCTTCATAGTCCAACAGTCCGGCCAAAGGATATAGTCCGGCTGTCCGGAGACCCCCTAATCCAGGACTCCCTCAAGCCCCTATAGCATAATCACTAGCATCACACATGATTTCAAATGGTAAATTCCAATCAGGAGGCTGAACAATAGGTGCAGAAATCAAAGCTTTCTTAAGTATATCAAATGCCTCTACACAGTCATCATCAAAAACAAAAGGAACATCTTTTTGTAAGAGATTAGTCAGAGGTCTAGAAATTTTAGAGAAGTCCTTAATAAACATCCTATAAAAACCGGCATGACCAAGGAAACTTCTTATACCTTTAATGTCCTTAGGACACGGCATCTTTTCAATAGCATCAACTTTAGCTTTATCAACTTCAATACCTCTTTCAGAAATTTTATGCCCCAAGGCAATACCTTCATTAACTATAAAGTGGCACTTCTCCCAATTCAAGACAAGATTAGTTTCTTCACATCTCTGCAAAACTCGATCAAGGTTGCTTAAGCAATCATCAAAAGAGGTTCCATAAACAGAGAAATCGTCCATGAAAACCTAAAAAATATTTTTACAAAAGTCAGAGAATATAGCAGTCATACATCTTTGAAAGGTAGCAGGTGCATTGCATAAACCAAAAGGCATACGTCAATAAGCAAAGGTACCGAAAGGGAAAGTGAAAGTTGTCTTTTCTTGATCCTCTTTTTTCACAGGTATTTGAGAGAAACCAGAATAACCATCTAGAAAGCAAAAATGTGTGTGTTTGAATAATATTTCTAGCATTTGATCAATAAAAGGTAAAGGGTAATGATCCTTTTTAGTAGCTTTATTTAATTTGCGGAAATCAATTACCATCTGTAACCTGTAACAATTCTTTGTGGAATCAATTCATCTTTATCATTAGGAACGACGGTAATACCTCCCTTCTTAGGGACACAATGGACAGGAATTACCCACTGACTATCAGCAACGGGATAAATTATACCTGCCTCCAGAAGCTTTAGTATTTCTTTTCTTACCACTTCTATCATCTTAGGATTTAACCATCGTTGGTGAACAACAACCCGTTTCGCGTCTTTCTCCAATTTTATTTTGTGCTGGCAGAGAGTGGGACTAATGCCCATAAGATCATCAGAGTATATCTAATAGCCGCACGGTTCTTCTTCAGAGTTTTCAATAATTTCTTTTCTTCATGCTCTGAAAGGTTAGCACTAATAATAACGGTATATATCTCTTTCTCATCAAGATAAGCATATTTAAGAGTATTGGGCAATGGTTTAAGCTCAAACACGGGATCGCCCTTAGGTGGAGGAGGATCCCCTAGAATTTCAACAGGCAAGTTGTGTTTCAAAATAGGTCCCTATTTAAAGAATTCATTCATAAACATATCATTTTCATGGTCTAGCAAATATTGTTCTAAAGTATCATTAGGAGGCACGGCAATAGAAGCAAGGCCAATAATTTCATCTTTACTAGGAAATTCTTTATCATGGGGTTGTCTATGAAACTTAGCAAAATTAAACTCATGATACATATCCCCTAAACCAACAGAAACAATATCCTTATTGCAGTCTATCTTAGCATTAACAGTATTCAAGAAGGGTCTACCAAATATAATGGGACAAAAGTCATCTTGTGGGGAACCAAGAACAAGAAAATCAGGAGGATATTTAACTTTCCCACACAAGACTTCAACATCTCTAACAATCCCAACTGGGGAAATAGTGTCTCTATTGGCAAGTTTAATAGTAACATCAATTTCTTCTAACTCAGCAGGTGCAATATCATGCATAATTTCTTTGTATAAGGAATGAGGTATTGCACTTGCACTAGCACCCATATCACATAAGCCATGATAGCAATGATCTCCTATTTTAACAGAAATAACATGCATGCCTACAACTGGTCTATGTTTATTTTTAGTATCAGGTCTAGCAATTCTAGTAGCTTCATTACAGAAGTAAATAACATGCCCATCATTATTATCGGCGAAGAGATCTTTAACCATAGCAACACTAGGTTCAACTTTAATTTGCTCAGAGGGATTAGGTGTTCTAGTATTACTCTTACGAACCACAGTTGAAGCTTTAGCATGATCCTTTATTCTAACAGGAAAAGGTGGTTTCTCAATATAAGCAGTGGGAACAACAGGATCATTATAAGTGATAGTATTTTCTTCAACTTTAATAGGTTCAACTACTTTTACTTCAATGGGAGGATTATACTTAAACCACTTATCCTTAGGGAGATCAACATGAGTAGCAAAGGATTCACAGAAAGAAGCTACTATCTCAGAGTCAAGTCCATATTTAGTGCTAAATTCATGGAAAACATTGGTATCCATAAAAGATTTAACACAATCAAACTTAGGTGTTATACCTGACTCCTTACCTTCATCGAGATCCCAATCTTCAGAGTTGCGTTTAATTCTTTCCAATATATCCCATTTGAATTCAATAGTCTTCATCATAAAAGAGCCAGTACAAGAAGTATCGAGCATGGAGCGATTATCGAGAGAAAGCCGAGCATAAAAATTTTGAAAAATAATTTCTCTTGGGAGCTCATGATTGGGGCATGAATATAACATTGACATAAGACTCCCCCAATCTTGAGCGATGCTTTCTCCTTTGCAAGGCCAAAAATTATATATATAATTACGATCACGATGAACAAGATGCATAGGATAAAACTTCTGATGAAATTCCAATTTCAATCGGTTGTAGTTCCATGATCCCATATCATCACATAGCCTAAACCATGCCAATGCCTCTCCCTTCAAATATAAAGGGAAGAGATTCTTTTTGATAACATCCTCAGGCATACCTGCAAGCTTAAATAATCCACAAACTTCATCCACATAGATTAGGTGCAAATCGGGATGCAATGTTCCATCTCCTGTAAAAGGATTAGCTAGCAGTTTCTCTATCATACCCAAAGCAATTTCAAATTAAACATTTTCAGTAGGTTGAGGAGCAACTCTTTGCTCTACTGGTTGGGGTGAAGATACCCCGAACAAGCCCCTCAAAGGATTATGTTCCATAATAACAAGTGACAGTAAATTTCAGCACACTATATAAATTTTTCCTTACCAAATTCCACCTACCAAAGGCGCTTCACTCCCCGGCAACGGTGCCAGAAAAGAGTATTGATGACCCACAAGTGTAGGGGATGTATCGTAGCCTTTTCGATTAGTAAGAGTGTCGAACCCAACGAGGAGCAGAAGGAAATGATAAGCGGTTTTCAGCAAGGTATTCTCTGCAAGCACTAAAATTATCGGTAACAGATAGTTTCGTGATAAGGTAATTTGTAACGAGTAACAAGTAATGCAAGTAAATAAGGTGCAGCAAGATGGCCCAATCCTTTTTGTAGTAAAGGACAAGCCTGGACAAACTCTTATATAAAGTAAAGTGCTCCCGAGGACACATGGGAATTATCGTCAAGCTAGTTTTCATCACGCTCATATGATTCACATTCGGTACTTTGATAATTTGATATGTGGGTGGACCGGTGCTTGGGTATTGTCCCTCCTTGGACAAGCATCCCACTTATGATTAACCCCTATTGCAAGCATCCTCAACTACAACAGAAGTATTAAGGTAAACCTAACCATAGCATGAAACATATGGATCCAAATCAGCCCCTTACGAAGCAACTCATAAACTAGGGTTTAAGCTTCTGTCACTCTAGCAACCCATCATCTACTTATTACTTACCAATGCCTTCCCATAGGCCCAAACAATTGTGAAGTGTCATGTAGTCGACGTTCACATGACACCACTAGAGGAGAGACAACATACATCTCATCAAAAAATCGAACGAATACCAAATTCACATGACTACTTATAGCAAGACTTCTCCCATGTCCTCAGGAACAAACGTAACTACACACAAATCATATTCATGTTCATAATTAGAGGGGTATTAATAGGCATAATGGATCTGAACATATGATCTTCCACCAAGTAAACCAACTAGCATCAACTACAAGGAGTAATCAACACTACTAGCAACCCACAGGTACCAATCCGAAGCTTTGAGGCAAAGATTGGATACAAGAGATGAACTAGGGTTTGGGATGAGATGGTTCTGGTGAAGATGTTGATGGAGATTGACCCCCTCCCGATGAGAGGATCGATGGTGATGACGATGGTGATGATTTCCCCCTCCCGGAGGGAAGTTTCCCCGGCAGAACTGCTCCGCCAGAGCCGTAGATTGGTTCCGCCTTGTGGCGGCGGAGTTTCTTCCTGAAAGCTTGCTTATGATTTTTTTTTTCTCAACGAAAGGCTCCATATAGTCAAAGATGGGCATCAGAGGGCTGCCAGGGGGCCCACGAGGCAGGGGGCGCACTCAGGGGGGTAGGGCGCGCCCCCTACCCTCGTGGACAGTGGGTGGCCACCCTCTGGTACTTCTTTCGCCCATTATTTTTTATATATTCTGAAATGTGCTCCCGTGAAGTTTCACAACTTTTGGAGATGTGCAGAATAGGTCTCTAGTATTTGCTCCTTTTCCAGCCTAGAATTCCAGTTGCCGGCATTCCCCCTCTTCATGTAAACCTTGTAAAATAAGAGAGAATAGGCATAAGTATTGTGGCATAATGTGCAATAACATCCCATAATGCAATAAATATCGATATAAAAGCATGATGCAAAATGGACGTATCACGTAGTACTTAATTTCGATAACTAATAGATTTTTTCAATAAGTATGTGGGTTCTCTATGACTAATGTTGAGTCCACGGATTATACGCACTATCACCCTTCCACCATTGATGGCATCTCTTGTGCCGTGCAACTTTCACCGGTACCATAAACCCACCGTATACCTTGCTCAAAACAGCCACCATACCTACCTATTATGGCATTTCCATAGCCATTCCGAGATATATTGCCATGCAACTTTCCACCGTTCCATTTATTATGACACGCTCCATCATTGTCACATTGCTTTGCATGATCATGTAGTTGAGATCGTATTTGTGGCAAAGCCACCCTTCATAATTCTTTCATACATGTCACTCTTGATTCATTGCACATCCTGGTACACCGCCGGAGGCATTCACATAGTCATATTTTGTTCTAAGTATCGAGTTGCAATTCTTGAGTTGTAAGTAAATAAAAGTGTGATGATCTTCATTATTATAGCATTGTCCCATGTGAGGAAAGGATGATGGAGACCATGATTCCCCCACAAGTCTGGATGAGACTCTGGACGAAAAAAAGAGGCCAAAAAAATAAGAGAAGGCCCAAATAAATAATAATAATAATAATAATAATAATAATAATAAATGAGACAAAAGAGAGAAGGGGCAATGCTACTATCCTTTTACCACACTTGTTCTTCAAAGTAGCACCATGATCTTCATGATAAGAGAGTCTACTATATTGTCACTTTCATATACTAGTGGGAATTTTTCATTATAGAACTTGGCTTGTATATTCCAATGATGGGGATTCCTCAAATTTCCCTAGGTCTTCGTGAGAAAGCAAGTTGGATGCACACCCACTTAGTTTCTTTTTTGAGCTTTCATACACTTATAGCTCTAGTGCATTCATTGCATGGCAATCCCTACTCACTTGCATTGATATCTATTAATGGGCATCTCCATAGCCCGTTGATACACCTAGTTGATGTGATACTATCTCCCTCTTTTTATCTTCTCCACAACCACCTTCTACTCCACCTATAGTGTTATGTCCATGGCTCACGCTCATGTACTGCGTGAAAGTTGAAAAGGTATGAGAACATCAAAAGTATGAAACAATTGCTTGGCTTGTCATCGGGGTTGTGCATGATTTGAATATTTTGTGTGGTGAAGATGGAGTATAGCCAAACTATATGATTTTGTAGGGATAAGCTTTCTTTGGCCATGTTATTTTGAGAAGCCATAATTATGTTGTTAGTATGCTTGAAGTATTATTGTTGTTATGTCAATACTAAACTTTTGTTTTGAATCATACGGATCTGAACATTCATGCCACAACAAAGAAAATTACATGGATAAATATGTTAGGTAGCATTCCACATCAAAAAATCTGTTTTTATCATTTACCTACTCGAGGACGAGCAGGAATTAAGCTTGGGGATGCTTGATACGTCTCCAACGTATCTATAATTTTTGATTGTTCCATGCTATTATACTATCTGTTTTGGATGTTTTATATGCATTAATGATAGAGGCAAAGGTGTCCCGTCTTTCGATGAGATGGTGGCTATCATTTTGGGGTAAGTCGACTTTGACGATCCGACTACGAACGTGCAAGGACGTCGCGCCTTAGCAATCGCTAAACCAACTCTGAGAGGTTATTGACCGCACCGGAGCATGATCAACCTGACCACGAAGGTCTGTTTCCTGCAGGCAAACAAAGAACGAGCCAGAAATTGAGATTGCAATCTAGATATTGCGAATATAAGAGGAAAGCTTTATTGATCAAGGTGGGGTTCTGTGACGCCTTTGTCTGGTTGTTGAACACAAACGAAGTGCACGAAGTTGCAGCTATGGCGAACTTTAATCTAAACAAAACCCAAAGTCTAAACGACGCCCTAAGGGCTGTATATATGGAGGAAGAGGGGGGAATTTCTTGGCCCTTGGAGGAGGGGTCCGAAACCAATCCTAACTCTTGTTTCCCCACACATACGAACTCTAAAAACAGCCTATACTTAAGTATTTCGAAAATACATGGGCCTAGCCCAATAATAAGGTGACGCAGCACCTAGAATATCCTTTGGACGAAATTTATGAAGTGGCGTCTTGTATATTTCGTCCAAGGCTTCATGCACTCCTTATGGTGCCTTCAAAGTCCTGAAATCATCACTTGTAACTCCGTTCTGGATCCCCTTGCGCATGCCATCATCTCCATGCTTGGTCTTGCTCCAGTGTTCATCCCTCTTATCCATGCCAGGCCCTTCATTTGTAAGCAAAACAAATGTATCCAATTTAGGCAACATCATATTCTCATGAACATTAGAATCATTACCAAGAAACGAAAGTACCTGATAATTTAATTGGCGTGCGCGAGCTCTAGCAATTGGTCCACTATGTATAGCAGCAAGGGCTGTGGGTGTAACAATGGTATTGATGTCCTCATCATCCTCCCTTTCTTGAAATGAAGTTGTCCTCGACGGAAGCTCATCTTCCTCACCCAAATAAGGCTTCAAATCTGCAATGTTAAAAGTGGGACTAACCCCAAAATCTGCAAGCAACTCAAGTTTATATGCATTATCATTTATTTTCTCTAACACCTTAAAAGGACCATCAGCACATGGCATTAGCTTTGATTTGCGCAAATTAGGAAATCTATCCTTACGCAAATGTAACCAAACAAGATCTCCAGGTGCAAACACAACATGTTTTCTACCCTTATCTCCAGAAAGTTTATATTTGGCATTCATACGCTCAATGTTTTCCTTAGTTAACTCATGCATTTTTAAAATCAATTCAACATGTTCTTTAGCATCAAAATTAACCTTCTCTGAAGATGGAAGAGGCAACAAATCAATAGGTGCATGAGGTAGGAAACCATACACAATTTCAAAAGGGCACATCTTAGTAGTAGAATGCAATGAATGATTATAAGCAAATTCAATATGGGGCAAGCATTCTTCCCACATTTTCTTATTATTCTTCAAAACAGACCTAAGAATAGTAGACAATGTTCTATTGGCTACTTCGGTTTGTCCATCAGTTTGGGGGTGACAAGTAGTACTAAAAAGTAGTTTAGTCCCCAACTTAGCCCATAAACATCTCCAAAAGTGGCTAAGAAATTTAGTATCACGATCTGAAACAATAGTATTTGGCACACCATGCAAGCGAATAATTTCACGAAAGAACAAATCAGCAACATTAATAGCATCATCGCTTTTATGACATGGTATGAAGTGTGCCATTTTTGAAAATCTATCCACGACAACAAATATGCTATCCCTCCCCTTCTTTGTTCGAGGTAAACCTAAAACAAAGTCCATAGATATATCCTCCCAAGGAACACTAGGTACAGGCAAAGGCATATATAAACCATGAGGATTGAGTCGTGACTTAGCTTTTTGACATGTAGTGCAGCGAGCAACAAAACGCTCAACATCCCGTCTCATCTTTGGCCAAAAGAAATGTACAGCAAGTATATCCTTCGTCTTCTTGACGCCAAAGTGTCCCATTAATCCTCCTCCATGCGCCTCCTGCAACAACTAAAGACGAACGGAGCTAGCTGGAATGCATAGCTTGTTAGCACGAAACACAAATCCATCGTTAAGAACGAACTTGTTCCAAGTTCTCCCTTCCTTACAATTCTGTAATACATCTTTAAATTCAGCATCATGCACATATTTATCTTTGATGGTCTCCAAACCAAATATTTTAAAGTAAAGTTGTGAAAGCATAGTGTAATGACGAGACAATGCATCAGCAATAACATTTTCTTTACCCTTCTTGTGTTTAATGACATAAGGGAAAGTCTCAATGAATTCAACCCATTTAGCATGTCTACAGTCCAGTTTTTCTTGACTTTTAATGTGTTTCAAAGATTAATGATCAGAATGTATAACAAATTCCTTGGGCCATAAATAATGTTGCCATGTTTCTAAGGTCCGAACAAGAGCATATAATTCTTTATCATAAGTAGAATAGTTCAGACTAGGCCCACTCAATTTTTCAGAAAAGTATGCAACAAGTTTGCCATCTTGTAATAACACACCTCCTAATCCAATTCCACTAGCATCTCATTCAAGCTCAAAAGTCTTATTAAAATTAGGAAGTTGGAGTAAAGGAGCATGTGTCAACTTATCTTTCAATACCATGAAGGCTTCTTCCTGTGCGGTACCCCAAACAAAAGGCACATCCTTCTTTGTAAGCTCGTTGAGAGGTGCAGCAATGGTGCTGAAATCTCTCACAAAACGCTATAGAAACCAGCGAGGCCATGGAAACTCCTCACTTGTGTGACCGTTTTGAGATGCGACCAACTCTCAATAGCTTCAATCTTGGCTTTATCAACTTCAATTCCCTATGGAGTAACAACATAGCCAAGAAAAGATACTCGGTCGGTGCAAAAGGTGCACTTCCCAAGGTTACCAAACAAACGTGCATCACGTAGAGCAATAAAAACAGCACGTAAATGTTCCTCCAAAGATTTGCTATAAATCAATATGTCATCAAAGTAAACTACCACAAATCGGCCAATGAAAAGGACGTAAAACTTCATTCATTAATCTCATGAAAGTACTAGGTGCATTAGTTAACCCAAAAGGCATGACTAACCACTCATATAATCCAAACTTAGTTTAAATGTTGTTTTCCATTCATCTCCCAATTTCATACGAATTTGATGGTATCCACTACGCAAATCAACTTTGGAGAATATTGTAGAGCCACTCAATTCATCAAGCATATCGTCAAGCCTAGGAATAGGATGACGATAACGAATAGTAATATTATTAATGCCTCTACAATCAACGCACATACGCGACGTACCATCCTTTTTCGGCACTAAAATGATAGGAACAACACAAGGACTAAGGGATTTGCGTATATAACCTTTGTCGAGCAGCTCTTGTACTTAACACATGATCTCCTTCGTCTCCTCTGGATTGGTACGATATGGTGCACGGTTGGGTAATGATGCACCGGGAATTAAGTCAATTTGATGCTCAATCCCTCGAATAGGTGGTAATCACGGTGGCACGTCTTGTGGAAGGACGTCAGTGAACTCCTGCAAAATGTTAGTGACAGTAGGAGGCAAAGAGGAAGGCATGTCCAACATCAATATCAGATTTGGTGGCAAGTGAACATGCACTTTTCAATTTAATTTCAGAAGCAACAGTAGATGGATTATTATTAGGCTTCATTTGTTGCTCTAATTCTTTTGCCACGATCTGATTTTCACTCTTATTTTGCTCCTATTTTGCTTTATTAGCTCTATTAATATCATCTTTCAAAATGGAATCAGGAGTCATAGGAGGCAAAGTAATATTTTTGTCCTTATGAACAAGTGTATAATGATTGTTTCTACCATGGTGTACAGAATTTTTATCAAATTGCCATGGTCTACCAAGTAATAAGGAACATGCTTGCATAGGTACCACATCACAATCAACATAATCAGCATATGTAGAGATACTAAAATGCACACGAACAGTACGTGTTACCTTAACCTTGTCGTTGTTGTTGAATCATTGGATGTAGTAAGGATTTGGATGTGGTATTGTCATGAGAGATGGCTTCTACACCATCTCCATGCTAGCCAAGTTGTTGCAGCTCCCTCCATCTATGATGACGCGAACAGAACGTTCCTTCACAACTCCCTTTGTATGGAACAAATTATGCCTCTGATTTTGCTCAGCTTGTGTAACATGCACACTCAAAACACGTTGAGCAACTAAACATTCATACCTATCAGCATCTTCAGTAGTCATGTATTGTGTCTCATGATCAGAATCATCTCCACCGTGTTCTTCATGTGTAATAAGAGCCAAAGTCTCCTCATCATAGTCACTAGCGGACTCATACCCACCATCCTCAGTAGCAATCATCACACGCTGAGATTTGCATTCTCTCGCAAAATGTCCTCTTCCCTTACAACGAAGACAAATAATATCACTTGTGTGCCATGTTGATGCCATGGAAGAAGAAGAGCTCTGCACAGGCCCGACAGGTGTGCTCTTGGCAGATAGTGGTGGTTGTGCCTGCTTTCTTGTATCACGGCTGGAGGTGGGACCTGATGGAGGTGCTGGTGTAGTGGAAGTAGAGGATGCATGTGGTGTCCATGATGAAGATCGACCTGCAGAAAAGTTAGTTCGTGCCAAGGCCTGTCGATCCTGCACTTCTCGTTTAGCTTTACAAGCAAGATGGAATAAACGAGTGATATTATTATACTCCTTATACTCTAGAATGGTCTGAATCTCTCTATTTAATCCACCCATAAAACGTGCAAGCATAGCTTCATTCTCCTCAACAATACCACATCTAATCATGCCACTTTGTAATTCCTAGTAATATTCTTCTACAGAATTTTTTCCTTGTCTTAAATGTTGTAATTTTTGAAGCAATTCACGTTGATAATATGGTGGAACCCAACGAGTACGCATAGCAGTTTTCAAGGCAGCCCAAGTAGCTAGAATAGGATATAATCTACAATGTTCAGACCACCAAACACATGCAAAACTAGTGAAAGCACAAACAGTAGCAGGAACACGTTTCTCCTCGGGATATTGTAAACATGTAAAATGTTGTTCAGTTTCTAACTCCCAAGTAAGATATATATCAAGAACATATCTACCCTTAAATGGTGGAATATTCAATTTTAGTTTAGGGAGATGGTCATGATCTCGTACCTGAGGGGGAGCCCTACCATTGCCATTATTTGCATGTGGACGGCCTGGTGGTTGTGGTGTTGGTGGTTGCACGTAGTTCTGATTTTGATCAACCTCATCCTCGTAATCTCCCGCATAATCATCCTCCTCCGCATCAGTAGCAGGAGCCACAGAAGTATCAACAGCAGCACCAACAGTTTGGCCAGGCACAAGAGGGACACGGCTCGCTCGGTGGAGGGCGGTTTCGCGATGTGGAGGTAGTCGTTGTTGTTGTTATTGTTGTTGTAGAGGTGCGTTAGGAGCAGCCGGTGGTGGTGGTGGAAGACGTGCGAGCAATTCATTAAACTTGTTATCGATCTTTGTTTCGAAAATCTTCTCCATGCCATATATCTTCTCCATGTCCTCTTCAAATCTGTTTAGCACATCTTGCACCTGTCCACTCATCATTTGCTGAAATTTATCATGCAACTCCTTATTCGTCATGTTCTCCCAGTCAGTCTCATCATCTTGTGAGGCTGCCATGGTTAGCAATAATAGAAAAACACAAGAATATGATCCTACAAACTACTAATAAGAGGTGGTGGTGGGTGTCACAAATCCGTCAAGCAAATCTCAAATTCTTACCAGTTCTTACCCAGCAGCAGGCGGTGATCGGCAACCGTCTTAGTCAAAACTCTCAAAGCTTGGATAGAGCGATTACCAGGGAGAGTCCAACGCATGACGTACATGTATGTGGAGCTAGGAAGGCTTATAATATGGTAGCAAAAAGGGTCAGCAATAATCAATTCAGAGATGCAAAGTTGAATAAACGCTCAACGACGGTACTGTGCTGGTCCTAGGCTAGACCGTGCTAGAGACGCGAGTCTAGAACACTAACAAAATCACGACGCTGCACGTAAACAAGGGAGGAGCACGCTCTGAATTTTTTATTTTTCACTTTTTTTGCACTTTTTCCTCGTTTTTTTGCTCCGCAACAAATTGTTTTCGAAAAAGTCTACAAATGGTCCAAAAACTGCCTAGCCAGAATTTCCCAGACTTCATTTTTTTTGTTTGGAACTATTTTTCTACTGCGGGTAGCACGAAAGTTGGGGAGTCCAACTTGGTCACGACTCGAAGTATCGCCCGATCTAGAAACCGAAAACAAAGCAACAAATACTAGACTCGGACTAGGACTGGTGGCGGAGATGAATCTGGTGAAAACACAAACTGGTGGCGGATATATGTAGGGCGCTGGAACATGGACTGGTGGCGAATCTGTGATGGAGGTGGACTCGGATTATCGTGAAGGCGGTGGATATGTGGTATATGGCAACGGTGATGACGATGGTGATATATGGCAGCGGTGATGATGATGGTGGTATATGGCAGCGGTGACAATGATGGTGGTATATGGCAGCGGTGACGATGATGATGCAGTGGCGGAGTGACAACTTGTGAACAGAACTCGAAACTCTAAAGGACTAGACACTAAGACCAGCAACTAGACATGACGATGCAACCACAAATTCAACAATGCAAAACCCTAAAAATATTATGCAAAGGCTCAGATTGGTTCGGATATGATGAACTAACCCTAATTTTTTTGGCTTTTTCGTGGACTGTAGGTATGAAGAACAGACTCAATCTAAACTATGAAAAACTGTAAAATCTCACCGAGCAACCTGGAAATATGATACCACTTGATAGAGGCAAAGGTGTCATGTCTTTCGATGAGATGCTGGCTATCGTTTTGGAGGAAGTCGACTTTGACGATCTTACTACGAACGTGCGAGGACGTCACGCCTTAGCAATCGCTAAACCAACTCCGAGAGGTTATTGACCACGCCGGAGCATGATCAACCTGACCACGAAGGTCTGTTTCCTGCAGGCAAACAAAGAACGAGCAAGAAACTGAGATTGCAATCTGGATATTGCGAATATAAGAGGAAAGCTTTATTGATGAAGGTGGGGTTCTGTGACGCCTTTGTCTGGTCGTTGAACACAAACGAAGTACACGAAGTTGCAGCTATGGCGAACTTTAATCTAAACAAAACCCAAAGTCTAAACGACGCCTTAAGGGCTGTATATATGGAGGAAGAGGGGGAATTTCGTGGCCCTTGGAGGAGGGGTCCGAAACCAACCCTAACTCTTGTTTCCCCACACATACGGACTCTAAAAACAGCCTGTACTTAAGTATTTCGAAAATACATGGGCCTGGCCCAATAATAAGGTGACGCAGCACCTAGAATAGCCTATGGACGAAATTTATGAAGTGGCATCTTGTATATTTCGCCCAAGGCTTCATGCACTCCTTATGGTGCCTTCAAAGTCCTGAAATCATCACTTGTAACTCCGTTCTGGATCCCCTTGCGCATGCCATCATCTCCATGCTTGGTCTTGCTCCAGTGTTCATCCCTCTTATCCATGCCAGGCCCTTCATTTGTAAGCAAAACAAATGTATCCAATTTAGGCAGCATCATATTCTCTTGAACATTAGAATCATTACCAAGAAACGAAAGTACCTGATAATTTAATTGGCGTGCGCAAGCTCTAGTAATTGGTCCAGTATGTATAGCAGCAGGGGTTGTGGGTGTAACAATGGTATTGATGTCCTCATCAATTAATATGTTATTTTATATGATTTTTGGACCTAACCTATTAACCTAGATCCCAGTGCCAGTTTCTGTTTTTTCCCTTGTTTTAGAGTTTCATAGAAAAGGAATACCAAACGGAGTCCAAACGGAATGAAACTTTCGCGATGTTTCTTCTTGGACCAGAAGACATCGAGAGGACTTGGAGTGCACGTCAGGAAAGACATGAGGCGGCCACAAGGACGGAGTGCACGCTCCCACCCTTATGGTCCCCTCATGACTCCACCGACCTATTTCTTCCGCCTATATATTCTCAAATATTCCAAAACCTATGAGGAGAGCCACGAAAACACTTTTCCCCTGCCGCAACCTTCTATACCCGTGAGTTCCCATCTAGGGGCCTTTTTCGGCGTCCTACCGGAGGGGGGTTTGATCATGGAGGGCTTCTACATCAACACTATTGCTTCTCCGATGAAGCGTGAGTAGTTTACCACAGACCTACAGGTCCATAGCTAGTAGCTAGATGGCTTCTTCTCTCTCTTTGATTCTCAATACCATGTTCTCCTTGATGTTCTTGGAGATCTATCCGATGTAATCTTGTTTTGCGGTGTGTTTGTCGAGATCTGATGAATTGTGGATTTATGATCAGCTTATCTATGAATATTATATGAATCTTATCTGAATTCTTATATGCTTGATTTTATATGTTTGCAATTATCTTTGAACTATCGGTCTAGTTTGGCCAACTAGATTGGTTTTTCTTGCAATGGGAGAAGTGCTTAGCTTTGGGTTCAATCTTGCGGTGTCCTTTCCCAGTGACAGTAGGGGCAGCAAGGCACGTATTGTATTGTTGCCATCGAGGATAACAAGATGGGGTTTTCATCATATTGCTTGAGTTTATCCCGCTACATCATGTCATCTTGCTTAAAGCGTTACTCTGTTCTTATGAATTTAATACTCTAGATGCAGGCATGAGTCGGTCGATGTGTGGAGTAATAGTGTTAGATGCAGGCAGGAGTCGGTCTACTTGATACGGACGTGATGCCTATATTCATGATCATTGCCTTAGATATCGTCATAACTTTGCGCTTTTCTATCAATTGCTCGGCAGTAATTTGTTTACCCATCGTAATATTTTCTATCTTGAGAGAAGCCTCTAGTGAAACCTGTTGGGAACGTAGCGTGCAATTTCAAAAAAAAATCCTATGATCATGCAAGATATATCTAGGATATGCATAGCAACGAGAGGGGGAGAGTGTGTCCACGTACCCTCGTAGATCGAAAGCAGAAGCGTTAGGTTAACGCGGTTGATGTAGTCGAACGTCTTCGCGATCCAACCGATCAAGTACTGAACGTACGGCACCTCCGAGTTTAGCACACATTCAGCTCGATGACGTCCCTCGAACTCTTGATCAAGCAAAGGGTCGAGGGAGAGTTCCGTCAGCATGACGGCATGGTGATGGTGATGTGATCCGCGCAGGGCTTCACCTAAGTACTACGACGCTATGACCGGAGGAGTAAACTGTGGAGGGGGCACCGCACAGGGCTAAGAGAAAAATTGACGTGCAATGGGTGCCCCTGCCCCCGTATATAAAGGAGAGGAGGAGGAGGCGGCCGGCCAGGAGGCGCGCGCCATGAGGGAAGGGGGTCCTACTAGGACTCCGCTCCTAGTAGGATTCCCCCCCCCCTTTCCTTTCTTACCGGAGGGGAAAAGGAAGGAGAGGGAGAGGGAGAGGGAAAGGGGCGCCGCGCCCTCCCCTAGTCCAATCCGGACTGCCATGGGGGGCATGAGGCCACCCCTTATGGCCCTCCTCTCTCTCCACTAAGTCTCATGTAGGCCCAATACTTCCCCGGGGGGTTCCGGTAACCCCTCGGTACTCCGATAAAATACCCGAACCACTCGAAACCATTCCGATGTCCGAATACTACCTTCCAATATATGAATCTTTACCTCTCAACCATTTTGAGACTCCTCGTCATGTCCGTGATCTCATCCGGGACTCCGAACAAACTTCGGTCACCAAAACACATAACTCATAATACAAATTGTCATCGAACGTTAAGCGTGCGGACCCTACGGGTTCGAGAACAATGTAGACATGACCGAGACACATCTCCGGTCAATAACCAATAGTGGAACCTTAATGCTCATATTGGTTCCTACAAATTCTATGATGATCTTTATCGGTCAAACCGCAATAACAACATACGTTATTCCCGTTGTCATCGGTATGTTACTTGCCTGAGATTCGATCATCGGTATCACCATACCTAGTTCAATCTTGTTACCGGCAAGTCTCTTTAATCGTTCCGTAATGCATCATCCCACAACTAACTCATTAGTCACATTGCTTGCCAGGATTATAGTGATGTGCATTACCGAGAGGGCCCAGAGATACCTCTCTGATACTCGGAGTGACAAATCCTAATCTTGATGTATGCCAACCCAACAAACACCTTTGGAGACACCTGTAGATGCTACCTCTTGAGCACTGTGTTGGATTTCCTTGAAGAGGAAAGGATGATGCAGCAAAGTAGTGTAAGTATTTCCCTTAGTTTTTGAGAACCAAGGTATCAATCCAGTAGGAGGCTACGCGCGAGTCCCTCGTACCTGCACAAAACAAATAACTCCTCGCAACCAACGCGATAAGGGGTTGTCAATCCCTTCACGGTCCCTTAAGAGAGTGAGATCTAATAGATATGATAAGATAATATTTTTGGTATTTTTGTGATAAAGATGCAAAGTAAAATAAAAGCAAAGGAAAAAAGCAAAGGAAATAACTAAGTATTGGAAGATTAATATGATGAAGATAGACCCGGGGACCATAGGTTTCACTAGTGGCTTCTCTCAAGAGCATAAGTATTTTATGATGGGTGAACGAATTAGTGTTGAGCAATTGACAGAAGTGAGCATAGTTATGAGAATATCTAGGTATGATCATGTGTATAGGCATCACGTCAGAGACAAGTAGACCGACTCCTGCCTGCATCTACTACTATTACTCCACTCATCGACCGCTATCCAGCATGCATCTAGAGTATTAAGTTCATGAAAATAGAGTAACGCCTTAAGCAAGATGACATGATGTAGAGGGATAAATTCATGCAATATGATAAAAACCCATCTTGTTATCCTCGATGGCAACAATACAATACGTGCCTTGCTGCCCCTACTGTCACTGGGAAAGGACACCGCAAGATTGAACCCAAAGCTAAGCACTTCTCCCGTTGCAAGAAAGATCAATCTAGTAGGCCAAACCAAACTGATAATTCGAAGAGACTTGCAAAGATAACCAATTATACATAAAAGAATTCAGAGAAGATTCAAATATTGTTCATAGATAATCTTGATCATAAACCCACAATTCATCGGTCTCAACAAACACACCGCAAAAAGAAGATTACATCGAATAGATCTCCACAAGAGAGGGGGAGAACATTGTATTGAGATCCAAAAAGAGAGAAGAAGCCATCTAGCTAATAACTATGGACCCGAAGGTCTGAGGTAAACTACTCACACTTCATCGAAGAGGCTATGGTGTTGGTGTAGAAGCCCTCCGTGATGGATGCCCCCTCTGGCGGAGCTCCGGAACAGGCCCCAAGATGGGATCTCGTGGATACAGAAGGTTGCGGTGGTAGAATTAGGTTTTTGGCTCCGTATCTGATCGCTTGGGGGTACGTAGGTATATATAGGAGGAAGGAGTACGTCGGTGGAGCAACAGGGGGCCCACGAGGGTGGAGGGCGCGCCTGGGGGGTAGGCGCGCCCCCTACCTCGTGGCTTCCTCCTTTATTTCTTGACATAGGGTCCAAGTCTGCTGGATCATGTTCGTTCCGAAAATCACGTTCCCGATGGTTTCATTCCGTTTGGACTCCGTTTGATATTCCTTTTCTGCGAAACTCTGAAATAGGCAAAAAAACAGCAATTCTGGGCTGGGCCTCTGGTTAATAGGTTAGTCCCAAAAATAATATAAAATTGGATAATAAAGCCCAAGAATGTCCAAAACAGTAGATAATATAGCATGGAGCAATCAAAAATTATAATATGTTGGAGATGTATTAAGCATCCCCAAGCTTAATTCCTGCTCGTCCTCGAGTAGGTAAATGATAAAAAAGATAATTTTGATGCGAAGTGCTACTTGGCATAATTTTAATGTAATTCTTCTTAATTGTGGTATGAATATTCAGATCCGAAAGATTCAAGATAAAAGTTCATATTGACATAAAAATAATAATACTTCAAGCATACTAACTAAGCAATTATGTCTTCTCAAAATAACATGGCCAAAGAAAGTTCATCCCTACAAAATCATATAGTTTAGTCATGCTCCATTTTCATCACAGAAGAATGCTCTCATCATGAACAACCATGATGACAAGCCAAGCAATTGTTTCATACTTTAGTAATCTCAAACCTATAAACTTTCACGCAATATATGAGCGCGAGCCATGGACATAACACTATGGGTGGAATAGAATATGATGATGGGGGTTATGTGGAGAAGACAAAAAAGGAGAAAGTCTCACATCAACGAGGCTAATCAATGGGCTATGGAGATGCCCATCGATTGATGTTAATGCAAGGAGTAGGGATTGCCATGCAACGGATGCACTAGAGCTATAAATGTATGAAAGCTCAACAAAAGAAACTAAGTGGGTGTGCATCCAACTTGCTTGCTCACGAAGACCTAGGGCACTTGAGGAGGCCCATTGTTGGAATATACAAGCCAAGTTCTATAATGAAAAATTCCCACTAGTATATGAAAGTGACAAAACAAAAGACTCTCTATCATGAAGATTATGGTGCTACTTTGAAGCACAAGTGTGGAAAAGGATAGTAGCATTGTCCCTTCTCTCTTTTTCTCTCTTCTCCTTTTTTTTGGGCCTTCTCTTCTTCTTTTTATGGACATTCTCTCCCTTTTTTTTTAATTCCTCACTTGGGACAATGCTCTAGAAAATGATGATCATCACACTTCTATTTATTTACAACTCAATGATTACAACTCGATGCTAGAACAAAAGATGACTCTATATGAATGCCTCCGGCGGTGTACCGGGATATGCAATGAACCAAGAGTGACATGTATGAAAGAATTATGAACGGTGGCTTTGCCACAAATAATATGTCCACTACATGATCATGCTAAGCAATATGACAATGATGAATGTGTCATGATAAACAGAATGGTGGAAAGTTGCATGGCAATATATCTCGGAGTGGCTATGGAAATGCCATAATAGGTAGGTATGGTGGCTGTTTTGAGGAAGATATAAGGAGGTTTATGTGTGAAAGAGTGTATCATATCACGGGGTTTGGATGCACCAGCGAAGTTTGCACCAACTCTCAATGTGAGACAGGGCAATGCACGGTACCGAAGAGGCTAGCAATGATGGAAGGGTGAGAGTGTGTATAATCCATGGACTCAACATTAGTCATAAAGAACTCACATACTTATTGCAAAAATCTGCAAGTCATCAAAAACCAAGCACTACGCGCATGCTCCTAGAGGGATAGATTGGTAGGAAAAGACCATCGCTCGTCCCCGACCGCCACTCATAAGGAGGACAATCAAAGAACACCTCATGTTTCAAATTTGCTACATAAAGTTTACCATACGTGCATGCTACGGGACTTGCAAACTTCAACACAAGCATTTCTAAAATTCACAACTACTCAACTAGCATGACTTTGATATTATTACCTCCATATCTCAAAACAATCATCAAGCATCAAACTTCTCTTAGTATTCAAAACACTCATAAGAAATTTTTTACTAATCTTGAATACCTAGCATATTAGGATTATTTAAGCAAATTTACCATGCTATTTAAGACTCTCAAAATAATCTAAGTTAAGCATGAGAGATCAATAGTTTCTATAAAACAAATCCACCACCGTGCTCTAAAAGATATAAGTGAAGTACTAGAGCAAAACTATATAACTCAAAAGATATAAGTGAAGCACATAGAGTATTCTAACAAATTCCAAATCATGTATGGCTCTCTCAAAAGGTGTGTACAGAAAGTATGATTGTGGTAAACTAAAAGGCAAAGACTCAAATCATATAAGACGCTCCAAGCAAAACACATATCATGTGGTGAATAAAAATATAGCTCCAAGTAAAGTTACCGATGGAAGTAGACGAAAGAGGGGATGCCTTCCGGGGCATCCCCAAGCTTTGGCTTTTAGGTGTCCTTAGATTATCTTGGGGGTGCCATGGGCATCCCCAAGCTTAGGCTCTTGCCATTCCTTGTTCCATAATCCATCAAATCTTTACCCAAAACTTGAAAACTTCACAACACAAAACTTATAGTAGAAAATCTCGTGAGCTCCGTTAGCGAAAGAAAATACCACCTCAAGGTACTGTAATGAACTCATTATTTATTTATATTGGTGTTAAACCTACTTTATTCCAACTTCTCTATGGTTTATAAACTATTTTACTAGCCATAGATTCATCAAAATAAGCAAACAACACACGAAAAACAGAATCTGTCTAAAACAGAACAGTCTGTAGTAATCTGTAACTAGCGCAAGATCTGGAACCCCAAAAATTCTAAAATAAATTGCTGGACGTGAGGAATTTATCTATTAATCATCTTAAAAAAGAATTATCTAAATAGTACTTTCCAAATAAAAATGGCAGCAGTTCTCGTGAACGCTAAAGTTTCTATTTTTTACAGCCAGATAACAAGACTTTTCCCAAGTCTTCCCAACGGTTCTACTTGGCACAAACACTAATTAAACACAAAAAGCACAACCAAAACAGAGGCTAGGTAAATTATTTATTACTAAACAGGAGCAAAAAGCAAGGAATAAAAAAAATTGGGTTGCCTCCCAACAAGCGCTATCGTTTAACGCCCCTAGCTAGGCATAAAAAAGCAAGGATAGATCTAGGTATTGCCATCTTTGGTTTTAGGGAAAAAGAGAGCAAACTTGTTATATATGGAATTAATCTTTGTATTTTGACAAAGTACATGTCCATTAATGGTAGAATAAAGATTAAGAATGTTGCGGAAATTGGCATCTAGGCTAGCTTTATCTCTTTAATAGATTTGTTTTGGTAAGAAAGCAAAAGAGATGTGATTTCAGCTTTCTCGTTAATGGGGTGCCCAAATATAGTTTTCATCCTCTCATAGGTATCTATGGGGTCCCCTTCAAGAAAACCCTCCTCGAAAATAGAATCTAAAACTTGTTTGAACGAAGCGGGCATCCCAACATAAAAGCCTTTTGAGTAAACCTCAATTTGATATTGGGGTACATAGCTAGCCCGGATCTTAACAGCCTATCCCAAGCATCTATCAAAGATTCATCAAGTAAATAACGAAAAAAATCCAGAATCATCTTCATCAAAATTACTAAGGTTCTCATTGATAACTCCGGCAAGTTTTTCCATAGCATTCCGATTTATGTATTTAGATAAGATAGCAGGATTGTCTAAAGCACTAGAACTTGGGAGAGAACCCCCAATTCTTTTTGGTTCCGACATGGCGAGGGAAAAGCGAGCAAAAAGAGGCAAATAGAGAAAGAGAGGGAGGATAGAGAGAGGGCGAATAGAACGGCAAGGGTGAAGTGGGGGAGAGGAAAACGAGAGGCAAATGGCAAATAATGTAATGCAGGAGATAAGGGTTGTGATGGGTACTTGGTATGTTGACTTTTGCCTAGACTCCCCGACAACGGCGCCGGAAATGGCTCGTTGTCGGGAGTCAAATCTTGACTTGCACGAACCTCCCTGGCAACGGTGCCAGAAATCTTCTTGCTACCTCTTGAGCACTGTGTTGGATTTCCTTGAAGAGGAAAGGATGATGTAGCAAAGTAGCGTAAGTATTTCCCTCAATTTTTGAGAACTAAGGTATCAATCCAGTAGGAGGCTACGCGCGAGTCCCTCGTACCTGCACAAAACAAATAACTCCTCGCAACCAACGCGATAAGGGGTTGTCAATCCCTTCACGGTCACTTACGAGAGTGAGATCTGATAGTTATGATAAGATAATACTTTTGGTATTTTGTGATAAAGATGCAAAGTAAAATAAAAGCAAAGTAAAAAAGCAAAGGAAATAACTAAGTATTGTAAGATTAATATGATGAAGATAGACCCGGGGGCCATAGGTTTTACTAGTGGCTTCTCTCAAGAGCATAAGTATTTTACGATGGGTGAACGAATTACTGTTGAGCAATTGACAGAATTGAGCATAGTTATGAGAATATCTAGGTACGATCATGTGTATAGGCATCACGTCTGAGACAAGTAGACCGACTCCTGCCTGCATCTACTACTATTACTCCACTCATCGACCGCTATCCAGCATGCATCTAGAGTATTAAGTTCATGAAAACAGAGTAACGCCTTAAGCAAGATGACATGATGTAGAGGGATAAATTCATGCAATATGATAAAAACCCAATCTTTTTATCCTCGATGGCAATAATACAATACGTGCCTTGCTGCCCCTACTGTCACTGGGAAAGGACACCGCAAGATTGAACCCAAAGCTAAGCACTTCTCCCATTGCAAGAAAGATCAATCTAGTAGGCCAAACCAAACTGATAATTCAAAGAGACTTGCAAAGATAACCAATCATACATAAAAGAATTCAGAGAAGATTCAAATATTGTTCATAGATAATCTTGATCATAAATCCACAATTCATCGGTCTCAACAAACACACCGCAAAAATAAGATTACATCGAATAGATCTCCACAAGAGAGGGGGAGAACATTGTATTGAGATCCAAAAAGAGAGAAGAAGCCATCTAGCTAATAACTATGGACCCGAAGTTCTAAGGTAAACTACTCACACTTCATCGGAGAGGCTATGGTGTTGATGTAGAAGCCCTCCGTGATGGATGCCCCCTCCGGTGGAACTCCGGAACATGCCCCAAGATGGGATCTCGTGGATACAGAAGGTTGCGGCGGTGGAATTAGGTTTTTGGCTCCGTATCTGATCGTTTGGGGGTACGTAGGTATATATAGGAGGAAGGAGTACGTCGGTGGAGCAACAGAGGGCCCACGAGGGTGGAGGGCGCGCCTGGGGGGGTGGGCGCGCCCCCCTACCTCGTGGCTTCCTCCTTTATTTCTTGATGTATGGTCCAAGTATCCTGGGTCATGTTCGTTCCGAAAATCACGTTCCCGAAGGTTTCATTCCATTTGGACTCCGTTTGATATTCCTTTTCTGCGAAACTCTGAAATAGGCAAAAACTGTAATTCTGGGCTGGGCCTCTGGTTAATAGGTTAGTCCCAAAAATAATATAAAAGTGGATAATAAAGCCCAATAATGTCCAAAACAGTAGATAATATAGCATGGAGCAATCAAAAATTATAGATACGTTCGAGACGTATCAGTAGAGCATCTTTATAATCACCCATTTACGTTGTGACGTTTGATAGCACACAAGGTGTTCCTCCGGTATTTGGGAGTTGCATAATCTCATAGTCAGAGGAATATGTATAAGTCATGAAGAAAGCAATAGCAATAAAACTTAACGATCATTCTGCTAAGCTAACGGATGGGTCTTGTCCATCACATCATTCTAATGATGTGATCTCGTTCATCAAATGACAACGCATGTCTATGGTCAGGAAACTTAACCATCTTTGATTAACGAGCTAGTCAAGTAGAGGCATACTAAGGACACTATTTTGTCTATGTATTCACACATGTACTAAGTTTCCGGTTAATACAATTCTAGCATGAATAATAAACATTTATCATGATATAAGGAGATATAAATAACAACTTTATTATTGCCTCTAGGGCATATTTCCTTCAGTCTCCCACTTGCACTAGAGTCAATAATCTAGATTACATAGTAATGATTCTAACACCCATGGAGTCTTGGTGCTAATCATGTTTTACTCGTGGAAGAGGCTTAGTAAACGGGTCTGCAACATTTAGATCTATATGTATCTTGAAAATCTCTATGTCTCCCTCCTTGACCGTATTGTGGATGGAATTGAAGCGTCTCTTGATGTGTTTGGTTCTCTTGTGAAATCTGGATTCCTTCGCTAAGGCAATTGCTCAAGTATTGTCACAAAAGATTTTCATTGGACCCGATGTACTAGGTATTACACCTAGATCAGATATGAACTCCTTCATCCAGAATCCTTCATTTGCTGCTTCTGAAGCAGCTACGTACTCCGCTTCACACGTAGATCCTGCCATGACGCTCTTCTTGGAACTGCCTTGCTATACATATCCGGTTTGCGACTTTGACTCATCTGGATCAGTGTCAAAGCTTGCATCGATGTAACCATTTTCGACAAGCTCTTTGTCACCTCCATAAACGAGAAACATATCCTTAGTCCTTTTCGGGCATTTTAGGATGTTCTTGACCGTTGTCCAGTGATCCACTCCTGGATTACTTTGGTACCTCCCTGCTAAACTTATAGCAAGGCACACATCAGGTCTGGTACACAACATTGCATACATGATAGAACCTATGGACGAGGAATAGGGAATGACTTTCATTTTCTCTCTATCTTCTAGAGTGGTCGGGCATTAAGTCTGACTCAACTTCACACCTTGTAGCACAGGCAAGAACCCTTTCTTTGACTGATCCATTTTGAACTTCTTCAAAACTTTATCAAGGTATGTGCTTTGTGAAAGTGCAATTAAGCGTCTTGATCTATCTCTATAGATCTTGATGCCTAATATATAAGCAGCTTCACCTAGGTCTTTCATTGAACAATTCTTATTCAAGTATCCTTTTATGCTATCCAGAAATTCTGTATTATTTCCAATCAACAATATGTCATCCACATATAATATTAGAAATGCTACAGAGCTCCACTCACTTTCTTGTAAATACGGGCTTCTCCAAAAGTCGGTATAAAACCATATGCTTTGATCACACTATCAAAGCGTATATTCCAACTCCGAGAGGCTTGCACCAGTCCATAAATGGATCGCTGGAGCTTGCACACTTTGTTAGCACCTTTAGGATCGACAAAACCTTCTAATTGCATCATATACAACTCTTCTTTAATAAATCCATTAAGGAATGCAGTTTTGACATCCATTTGCCAAATTTCATAATCATAAAATGCGGCAATTGCTAACATGATTCGGACAGACTTAAGCATCGTTACGGGTGAGAAGGTCTCATCGTAGTCAACTCCTTGAACTTGTCAAAAACCTTTGCAACAAGTCGAGCTTTATAGACAGTAACATTACCATCAGCGTTAGTCTTCTTCTTGAAGATCCATTTATTCTCTATGGCTTGACGATCATCGGGCAAGTCAACCAAAGTCCACACTTTCTTCTCATACATCGATCCCATCTTAGATTTCATGGCCTCAAGTCATTTCGCGGAATCTGGGCTCATCATCGCTTCCTCATAGTTCGTAGGTTCGTCATGGTCTAGTAACATGACTTCTAGAACAGGATTACCGTACCACTCTGGTGCGGAACGTACTCTGGTTGACCTACCAGGTTCGGTAGTAACTTGACCTGAAGTTTCATGATCATCATCATTAACTTCCTCAGTAATTGGTGTAGGCATCACTTGAACTGATTTTTGTGATGAACTACTTTCCAATTTGGGAGAAGGTACAATTACCTCATCAAGTTCTACTTTCCTCCCACTCACTTCTTTCGAGAGAAACTCCTTCTCTAGAAAGGATCCATTCTTAGCAATGAATATCTTGCCTTCAGACCTGTTATAGAAGGTGTACCCAACAGTTTTTTTGGGTATCCTAGTAAGACACATTTCTCCAATTTGGGTTCGAGCTTATCAGGTTGAAGCTTTTTCATATAAGCATCGCAGCCCCAAACTTTAAGAAACGACAGCTTAGGTTTCTTGCCAAACCATAGTTCATATGGTGTCGTCTCAACGGATTTAGATGGTGCCCTATTTAACGTGAATGCAGTCGTCTCTAAAGCAT
Source organism: Triticum urartu (assembly GCF_056163025.1). Lineage (NCBI taxonomy): Eukaryota > Viridiplantae > Streptophyta > Magnoliopsida > Poales > Poaceae > Triticum > Triticum urartu. Next base: position 331,078,128 of record NC_141879.1, read on the forward strand.
AACCCCAAAATGATAGTGGTAAACCGGTAAGAGACATCATAGATCGCACCATATCTAATAAAGTACGGTTACGACATTCGAACACACCATTACGTTGCGGTGTTCCAAGTGCGTGAGTTGCGAAACTATTCCACATTGTTTCAAATGAATACCAAACTCGTAACTCAAATATTCAACTCCACGATTTGATCGTAGAAATTTTATTTTCTTGTTACGATGATTTTCCACTTCACTCTGAAATTCTTTGAACTTTTCAAATGTTGCAGACTTATGTTTCATTAAGTAGATATACCCATATCTGCTCAAATCATTTGTGAAGGTCATAAAATAACGATACCTGCCGCGAGCCTCAACACTCATCGGACCGCATACATCAATATGTATTATTCCCAACAAGTCAGTGGCTCGCTCCATTGTTTCGGAGAACAAAGTCTTAGTCATCTTGCCCATGAGGCATGGTTCGCAAGCATCAAGTGATTCATAATCAAGTGATTTCAAGAGTCCATAACCATGGAGTTTCTTCATGCGCTTTACACCAATATGACCAAAATGGCAGTGCCACAAATAAGTTGCACTATCATTATTAACTTTGCATCTTTTGGCTTCAATATTATGAATTTTTGTATCGCTACGATCAAGATTCAACAAAAATAGACCACTCATCAAGGGTGCATGACCATAAAAGATATTACTCATATAAATAGAACAACCATTATTCTCTGATTTAAATGAATAACTGTCTCGCATCAAACAAGATCTAGATATAATGTTCATGCTCAACGCTGGCACCAAATAACAATTATTCAGGTCTAAAACTAATCCCGAAGGTAGATGTAGATGTAGCGTGCCGACGGCGATTACATCGACCTTGGAACCATTTTCGAAGCGCATCGTCACCTCGTCCTTAGCCAATCTTCGTTTAATCCATAGCCTGTGTTTCGAGTTGAAAATATGAGCAACAGAACCAGTATCAAATACCCATGCACTATTATGAGCATTAGTAAGGTACACATCAATAACATGTATATCAAATATACCTTTCACTTTGCCATCCTTCTTATCCGCCAAATACTTGGGGCAGTTCCGCTTCCAGTGACCAGTCCCTTTGAAGTAGAAGCACTCAGTTTCAGGCTTAAGTCCAGACTTAGGCTTCTTCCCGGGAGCAGCAACTTGCTTGCTATTCTTCTTGAAGTTCCCCTTCTTCCCTTTGCCCTTTTTCTTGAAACTAGTGGTCTTGTTAACCATCAACACTTGATGCTCCTTCTTGATTTCTACCTCCGCAGATTTAAGCATTGCGAAGAGCTCAGGAATTGTCTTTTCCATCCCTTGCATGTTATAGTTCATCACAAAGCCTTTATAGCTTGGTGGCAGTGATTGAAGAACTCTGTCAATGACACTATCATCGGGAAGATTAACTCCCAGCTGAGTCAAGTGGTTATGGTACCCAGACATTCTGAGTATGTGTTCACTGAGAAAACTATTCTCCTCATTTTATAGCTATAGAACTTGTTGGATACTTCATATCTCTCAACTCGGGCATTTGCTTGAAATATTAACTTCAACTCCTGGAACATCTCATATGCTCCATGACGTTCAAAACGTCTTTGAAGTCCTGAAGCATGGCACACTGAACTATCGAGTAGTCATCAGCTTTAGTCTGCCAAACGTTCATAACGTCCAGAGTTGCTCCTGCAGCAGGTCTTGCACCTAGCGGTGATTCCAGGACGTAATTCTTCTATGCAGCAATGAGAATAATCCTCAAGTTACGGACCTAGTCCGTGTAGTTGCTACCATCATCTTTCAACTTAGCTTTCTCTAGGAACGCATTAAAATTCAAGGAAACGGTAGCACGGGCCATTGATCTACAACAACATAGATATGCAAAAACTAACAGGACTAAGTTCATGATAAATTAAAGTTCAATTAATCATATTACTTAAGAACTCCCACTTAGATAGACATCCCTCTAGTCATCTAAATGATCACGTGATCCATATCAACTAAACCATGTCCGATCATCACGTGAGATGGAGTAGTTTACAATGGTGAACATCTCTATGTTGATCATATCTACTATAAGATTCAAATTTGACCTTTCGGCCTCAGTGTTCCGAGGCCATATCTGCATATGCTAGGCTCGTCAAGTTTAACCCAAGTATTCTGCACATGCAAAACTGGCTTGCACCCATTGTATGTGAACGTAGAGCTTATCACACCTGATCATCACGTGGTGTCTCGGCACGACGAACTATAGCAACGGTGCATACTCAGGGAGAACACTTGTACCTTGAAATTTAGTGAGGGGTCATCTTATAATGCTACAGCCGTACTAAGCAAAATAAGATGCATAAAAGATAAACATCACATGCAATCAAAATATGTGACATGATATGGTCATCATCATCTTGTGCCTTTGATCTCCATCTCCAAAGCACCGTCATGACCTCCATCGTCACCAGCTTGACACCTTGGTCTCCAACGTAGCGTCAGTGTCGTCTCGCCAACTATTGCTTCTATGACTATCGCTACCGCATAGTGATAAAGTAAAGCAATTACATGGCGATTGCATTTCATGCAATAAAGCGACCACTATAAGGCTCCTGCCAGTTGCCGATAACTTTTGCAAAACATGATCATCTCATACAATAACTTATATCACATCATGTCTTGAGCATATCACATCACAACATGCCCTGCAAAAACAAGTTAGATGTCCTCTACTTTGTTGTTACAAGTTTTACGTGGCTGCTATGGGGTTCTAGCAAGAACCATTCTTACCTACGCATCAAAAACACAATGATTTTTTTGTCAAGTGTGTTGTTTTAACCTAAGTTCGAGAAAAAGACACCCGCCAACCACCTGTGTTCAAAAGCACGTCGGTAGAACCAGTCTCATGAACATGGTCATGTAATGTTGGTCTGGGCCGCTTCATCCAACAATACACCGAATCAAAATAAGACGTTGGTGGTAAGAAGTATGACTATTATCGCCCACAACTCTTTGTGTTCTATTCGTGCATATCATCTACTAATAGACCTAGCTCGGGTACCACTATTGGGGAACGTAGCATGCAATTTCAAAAAAAATCCTACGATTACATTAATGCGGTTGATGTAGTCGAGTGCCTTCGCGATCCAACTGATCAAGTACCGAACATACGGCACCTCCGAGTTCAGCACACGTTCAGCTCGATGACGTCCCTCAAACTCTTGATCGAGCAGAGGGTCGAGGGAGAGTTCCGTCAGCATGACGACGTGGTGACGGTGATGGTGATGTGATCCGCGCAGGGCTTCACCTAAGCACTACGACGCTATGACCGGAGGAGTAAGCTGTGGAGGGGGCACCACACATGGCTAAGAGAACAATTGATGTGCTATGGGGTGCCCCCTGCCCCCGTATATAAAGGACAGGAGGAGGAGGTTGCCGACCAGGAGGCGCGCGCCATGGGGGAGTCCTACTAGGACTCCACTCCTAGTACGATTCCCCCCCCCCCTTTTCCTTTCTTACTGGAGGGGAAAAGGAAGGAGAGGGAGAGGGAGAGGGAAAAGGGGGCGCCGCCCCCTCCCCTAGTCCAATTAGGACTACCATGGGGGGGTGTGGCCACCCCTTGTGGCCCTCTTCTCTCTCCACTAAGGCCCATGTAGGCCCAATATTTCCCTGGGGGGTTCCGGTAACCCCTCGGTACTCCGGTAAAATACCCAAACCACTGGAAACCATTCCGATGTCCGAATACTACCTTCCAATATATAAATCTTTATCTCTCGACCATTTTGAGACTCCTCATCATGTCTGTGATCTCATCCGGGACTCCGAACAAACTTCGGTCACCAAAACACATAACTCATAATACAAATCGTCATCGAACGTTAAGCGTGCGAACCCTATGGGTTCGAGAACTATGAAGACATGACCGAGACACATCTCCGGTCAATAACCAACAACGGAACCTAGATGCTCATATTGGCTCCTACACATTCTACGAATATCTTTATCGGTCAACCCGCAATAACAACATATGTTATTCCCTTTGTCATCAGTATGTTACTTGCCCGAGATTCGATCGTCGGTATCACCATAACTAGTTCAATCTCGTTACCAGCAAGTCTCTTTACTCATTCTGTAATGCATCATCTTGCAACTAAATCATTAGTCACATTGCTTGCCAGGCTTATAGTGATGTGCATTACCGAGAGGGCCTAGAGATACCTCTCCGATACTCGGAGTGACAAATCATAATCTTGATGTATGCCAACCCAACAAACACCTTCGGAGACACCTATAGAGCATCTTTATAATCACCCGGTTACGTTGTGACGTTTGATAGCACACAAGGTGTTCCTCCGGTATTCGGGAGTTGCATAATCTCAGTCAGAGGAATATGTATAAGTCATGAAGAAAGCAATAGCAATAAAACTTAGCGATCATTATGCTAAGATAACGGATGGGTATTGTCCATCACATCATTCTAATGATGTGATCCCATTCATCAAATGACAACACATGTCTATGGTCAGGAAACTTCACCATCTTTGATTAACGAGCTAGTCAAGTAGAGGCATACTAGGGACACCCTGTTTTGTCTATGTATTCACACATGTACTAAGTTTCCGGTTAATACAATTCTAGCATGAATAATAAACATTTATCATGATATTAGGAGATATAAATAACAACTTTATTATTGCCTCTAGGGCATATTTCCTTCAAAACTTATGGCCCACGGGTCTACTTTCCATCATATAAGTTTCCAATCTACAATCTGAGCTTCCTTTTTACTTTCTTTGCAATCTTTTACTTTTTGTTCCATACAAAAATACCAAAAACATTACTTTACCGTTTATCCATCTCTATCAGATCTCACTTTGCAAATAACCATGAAGGGATTGACAACCCCTTTATCGCGTTGGGTGCAAGTTGGTGTTTGTTTGTGCAGGTATTTGGTGACTTGCGCGTTGTTTCCTACTAGATTGATACCTTGGTTCTCAAAACTGAGGGAAATACTTACTCTAGTTTGCTGCAATCACCCTTTCCTCTTAAAGGGAAAAATCAACACAAGCTCAAGAAGTAGCACTAGACCATGGCGAACCTACGAACTATGAACAAGCTATGATGAGCCCAGATTCCGATAGATGGCTTGAGGCCATGAAATCTAAGATAGGATCCATGTATGAGAACAAAGTGTAGACTTTGGTGGACTTGCCCGATGATCGGCCAGCCATTGAGAATAAATGGATCTTCAAGAAAATACAGACGCTGATGGTAATGTCACCATCTACAAAGCTCGACTTGTCACGAAAGGTTTTCGACAAGTTCAAGGGGTTGACTACGATGAGACCTTATCACCTGTAGCGATGCTTAAGTCAGTCCAAATCATGTTAGCAATTGCCGCATTTTATGAAATCTGGCAAATGGATATCAAAACTTCATTCCTTAACGAATTTCTTGAAGAAGAGTTGTATATGGTGCAACCAGAAGGTTTTGTCGATCCTAAAGGTACTAACAAAGTGTGCAAGCTCCAGCGATCCATCTATGGACTGGTGCAAGCATCTAGGAGTTGGAATATATGCTTTGATGAGGTGATCAAAGCATATGGTTTTATACAAACTTACGGTGAAGCCTTTATTTACAAGAAAGTGAGTGAGAGCTCTGTAAAATTTCTGATATTATATGTGGATGACATATTACTGATCGGAAATGATATAGAATTTCTAGATAGCATAAAAGGATACTTGAATAAGAATTTTTCAACAAAAACCTCGGTGAAGCTGCTTACATATTGGGCATCAAGATCTATAGAGATAGACCAAGACGTTTGATAAGGTTTTCAATGAGTACATACCTTGACAAGATTTTGAAGGAGTTCAAAATGGACCAGTCAAAGAAGGAGTTCTATCATGTATTGTAAGGTGTGAAGTTGAGTAAGACTCAAAGTCCGACCACGGCAGAAGATAGAGAGAGAATGAAAGTCATTCTCTATGCCTCAGCCATAGGTTATATAAAGTATGCCATGTTGTGTACCAAACCTGTTGTGTACCTTGCCATGAGTTTGGCAAGGGGGTACAATAGTGATCCAGGAGTAGATCACTAGACAACGGGCAAAATTATCCTTAGGGGACTAAGGAAATATTTCTCGATTATGGAGGTGATAAAGAGTTCGTCTGAATATGGCAGACCCATTGACTAAACCTCTCTCACAAGCAAAGCATGATCACACCTTAGTACTCTTTGGGTGTTAATCACATCGCAATGTGAACTAGATTATTGACTCTAGTTAACTCTTTGGCTATTGGTCACATGGCGATGTGAACTATGGGTGTTAATCACATGACGATGTGAACTAGATTATTGACTCTAGTGCAAGTGGGAGACTGAAGGAAATATGCCCTAGAGGAAATAATAAAGTTGTTATTTTATATTTCCTTATTCATGATAAAGGTTTATTATTCATGCTAGAATTGTATTGATCGGAAACCTTGATACATGTATGAATACATAAACAAACCCCGTGTCCCTAGTGAGCCTCTACTAGACTAGCTCGTTGATCAAAGATGGTTAAGGTTTCCTAACCATGGACATGAGCTGTCATTTGATAACGGGATCACATCATTAGGGGAATGATGTGATGGACAAGACCCACCCATTAGCTTAGCATAATGATCATTCAGTTTTATTGCTATTGCTTTCTTCATGTCAAATACATATTCCTTCGACTATGAGATTATGCAACTCCCGGATATTGGAGGAATGCCTTGTGTGCTATCAAATGTCACAACGTAATTGGGTGATTATAAAGATGATCTACAGGTATCTCCGAAGGTGTTTGTTGAGTTGGCACAGATCGAGATTAGAATTTGTCACTCTGAGTATCGGAGAGGTATCTCTGGGCCCTCTCGGTAATACACATCATAAGCTTGCAATCAAACAACTAAGGAGTAAGTCACGAGGTGATGTATTACAAAACGAGTAAAGAGACTTGTCGGTAACGAGATTGAACTAGGTATGAAGATACCACGAACGAATCTCGGGCAAGTAACATACCGATGGACAAAGGGAATTACGTATGTTGTCATAATGGTTCGACCGATAAATATCTTTGTAGAATATGTAGGAACCAATATGGGCATCCAGGTACCGCTATTGGTTATTAACCGGAAAGGTGTCTCGGTCATGTCTACATAGTTCGAACTCATAGGGTCCGCACGCTTAACGTTTGATGTCGATTTGGTACTACATGAGTTATGTGGTTTCATGACCAAATGTTGTTCGGAGTCCCGGATGAGATCATAGACATGATGAGGAGCTCCAGAATGGTCCGAAGGTAAATATTAATATATAGGACGATGTTATTTGGTCTCCGGAATGGTTTCGAAATGCACCGAAAAGTTATCGGAATACCAGAAGGGGTTCCGAAGGCACCGGGAGAGTATTGGGCCTTATTGGGCCATGTAGAGGGAACACACTAGCCCAAGTGGGTTGGTGCATCCCCTCTAAGGCAGCCACACCCAATTAGATGGAAGGGGGAGGCACCATCTCCTCTTACCATATCCCGGAGAGGGGTGGAAGGAAAGAAGGGGATGCCTCCTCCCTTTCCTCCCACCTTGTGCCAATTTTTGGCAGGGGCACACCAAAGGGAGGAGCTCTAGGGCTTCCGCCACACCACTTGGGGCGCTCTAGGGGCTTCCTCCTCCCCTCCCACACCTATATATATTGGGGGAGGGGTGTGTAACACCCCGGATGTAACTTACCCAATTTGTACTCCAACTCTTGCCGTTTCGGCGTTAAGTTATTTTATTTTCTCGGGTTCGGGTTTTTGTCTCCATGTGTTGTTATCGTTGTCATGCATCTCATATCATGTCATCATGTGCATTGCATTTGCATACGTGTTCATCTCATGCATTCGAGCATTTTCCCGTTGTCCGTTTTGCATTCCGGCGCTTCGTTCTCCTCCGGTGGTCATTTCTAGCTTTCTTCGTGTGTGGGGATTAAACATTTCCAGATTGGACCGAGACTTGCCAAGCAGACTTGGTTTACTACCGGTAGACCGCCTGTCATGTTTCGTATCATTTGGACTTCGTTTGATACTCCAACGGTTAACCGAGGGACCGAAAAGGCCTCGTGTGTGTTGCAGCCCAACACCCCTCCAATTTGGCCCAAAACCCACCTAAACCTTCTCCATCATCTAGAGCGTTCGATTACGATCGCGTGGCCGCAAACCGCACCTCATTTGGACTCTCCTAGCTCCCTCTACCTCTATTTAAAGTCCCATCCCGAAATTTTCGGATCTCTCCACCCCAAACCCTAAAAATATCTCCTCCGCCGCCGCCGGACACGTCCGGACAGAGCGGACGTGTCCGCTCGCCTCCACTGACCAACCGCGCGGGGCCACGTGGCACCCCGGCGCCCAACCGCGCGGGGCCACGTGGCACCCCGGCGCCCGCCGCCGTCGCGGCCTGCGGGAGCCCGCGACCGGCCCTCCGCCACCGCCTCCCGGGCCGCGCCTCCACCGCGCCCCCCCGCCGCGAGCTCCGCCGCGCGCCGCCTAGCCGCCCGCCGTCGCTCCTCCGCCGCTCCGCCGCCTCCCCGCCGGCGCGCCCCGCCGCCGCACCGGGCCGTCGCGGCCATCGCCGCACTCCGTCGCCCCGGTCGCGCCTCGCCGCCCGGCCGCCACCGCCATCACCACCGCCGCCCGGCCGTCTCCCCCTCCTCCGGCGTCATCCCCGCCGTCGGTGAACAGTGCCCCGGCCATCCTCGAAGTCCGTGCCCGGCCAGATCTGAGATCTGTTTTTTTTCGGGTTGACTTTTCTTAGAAAACCCTAATCCATGTGCCTATCTTCATCATGCTATAACTCCGCATCTGTGGCTCTGTTTTTGGCATATAGCATATCAAACTGTTCATCTCAGAGAGTACATCATTTCATTCCATTGCATCATTTTCATTTGATTTCATCTTGATGCCTGAAATGCTGTTAGAAGAGAACTACTTGAGATAATTGTTAGATCTGCTGCTCCATTTAGCTTTTTGTCATTTTTGCCATGATTAATGTGTGCATGCTATGCCCTGATGTTCTACATATGTTTTGTTAAGAGTTCTGTCATATTTCCAGAGGTGCAACCCATGTATTTTTGTGATGTGTGTGGTGACTAGCACAAGCTTGCAAAGTGGTGCACTTGATAATTCTGTTTTCAGGGACTTAGCATTTCCACCAAGTCCTTGAGCTGTTTATCTCATGATGCCATATGTTCATGTTGTTTCCGAGTGATCCGTGCCTATTTTGAGGATGATCAGTAAGTATGTTTTGTTAATCTTGTAGTGATATATCCATCCATGTCTTTGTTTGCCATTATGGAGCACCCTAGCTTGAGTCAATCGAGCTCTACTTTTGCTACTTCGTGAATCTGGGCAGATTGTCAACTTGTTTGCAATTTTGCCGGTGTTGTTGTAGTTGATCCGTGCATGCTATGCTATTGTTCTTGCCATGTCTAGCTTGTATTTTGTGTGTTCTTAATGGGTGCATGCTTAGTTTGTCATGACTTGCACCGTAGTGAGTGCATCGAGATCGTAAACATGCCTACTTGAGTTATGTTTCAGCATGTGCCAGTTTTCACGAAGTCTAAAAACTGATTATATTTTTGCTATGTTCACATGCTTGCAATTGTATTTTCTGATCCCTTTTGGCTCAAGGTCACTAAGGGACTTTTGTTAAGCTCTTGGAGTAGCTCCATGCCATACTTTACTTTGCCATGTTCAGATCCTGTAGCATGTAGTTTTGTTGCTCTGAAGAGCGCTACCTGATCTGAAATTCCAGACAAGTGTTAATTTCACTAAGTCTGAGATCTGTTTGCCATATGCATTTTTGCCATGCTTGTTTGAACCTGTTAATGGATGAATTGGCCGTAGCTCAGTGCTAGACTTTTGTTAAGCATCATGAATGCATCCCTGCCATGTATTTTTTTGTCATGTTTAGGTGCTGTAGCATGTTCATCTCATTGCATTTAGATGGCTACTTGCTGTAAATCGCAGACCGGTGTCATATTTGAATCGCTTGCCTTTTCCAAACCGTAACTCCGATTCTGGCGTTCTTTATATCGTTTTCAACCAATTTCTTCTCATCTTTCCAGTGGCACCCTTGGATTTCCAAGTTGAGGCCAGGTTCATGCATTCCTTGCCACATCTCGCATATGCATCCCGCATCGCATCCCGCATAGCATATCATCATTGCATCTTGTTGGTTGATTCTTGCACGTGGTTGATTGTGTCCTTGTTGCTTGTTTGTCTTGTTTGGGTAGAGCTGGGAGACGAGTTCGCTAACGAGGAGCCCGTTGAGTTTTCTTTCGAAGATCCAGTCAACTCTGACAACTGTGCAGGCAAGATGATCATACCCTCGAAATCACTACTATCTTTGCTATGCTAGATTGCTCGCTCTTTTGCTATGCCAATGCTACGATGCCTACCACTTGCTTTCAAGCCTCCCAAATTTCCATGTCAAACCTCTAACCCACCATGTCCTAGCAAACTGTTGATTGGCTATGTTACCGCTTTGCTCAGCCCCTCTTATAGCGTTGCTAGTTGCAGGTGAAGATTGAAGGCCGTTCCTTGTTGGAACATTTATTTACTTGTTGGGATATCATTATATTGCTATGTTATCTTAATGCATCTATATACTTGGTAAAGGGTGGAAGGCTCGGCCTCTCGCCTAGTGTTTTGTTCCACTCTTGCCGCCCTAGTTTCCGTCATATCGGTGTTATGTTCCCAGATTTTGCGTTCCTTACGCGGTTGGGTTATAATGGGAACCCCTTGATAGTTCGCCTTGATTAAAGCTTTTCCAGCAATGCCCAACCTTGGTTTTACCATTTGCCACCTAGCCTTTTCTTTCCCTTGGGTTCTGCAGACTCAAGGGTCATCATTATTTTAACCCCCCCGGGCCAGTGCTCCTCTGAGTGTTGGTCCACCTGTCAGCTACCGGTGGCCACCAGGGGCAACTCTGGGCTGGCCTACCCGTACCTAAGACAATCTGAGTGTGCCCTGAGAAAGAGATATGTGCAGCTCCTGTCGGGATTTGTCGGCACATTCGGGCGGTGTTGCTGGTCTTGTTTTAACCTGTCGAAGTGTCTTGAATAACCGAGATACCGAGTCTGATCGGAACGTCTTGGGAGGAGGTTTATTCCTTCGTTGACCGTGAGAGCTTGTCATGGGCTAAGTTGGGACTCCCTTGCAGGGATTTGAACTTTCGAAAGCCGTGCCCGCGGTTATGGGCAGATGGGAATTTGTTAATGTCCGGTTGTAGATAACTTGAACCTTAACTTAATTAAAATGAATCAACTGAGTGTGTTACCGTGATGGCCTCTTCTCGGCGGAGTCCGGGAAGTGGACACGGTGTTGGAGTAATGTTTGCAGGTTGCTCTCTAGTTTCTCGCTCGCGCTTTGCCTCCTCTTCTCGTTCTCTTTTGCGAATAAGTTAGCCACCATATTTGCTAGTCGCTTGCTGCAGCTCCACATATTTACCTTGCCTTACCTATAAGCTTAAATAGTCTTGATCGCGAGGGTGCGAGATTGCTGAGTCCCTGTGGCTCACAGATTACTATTACACCAGATGCAGGGCCTGATGATTCCGCTCCAGGAGACGCGTTTGATCTCAAGTGGGAGTTCGACAAAGACTCTCAACGTTACTATGTTTCCTTTCCTGATGATCAGTAGTGGTGCCCAATTGGGGGTGATCGGGACCGTGTCGCTTGTTGGGTTATCTTTTATTTTGGCGCCGTAGTTGGGCCATGAGTGTTTGGATGATGTAATGTTATTTATGTACTTGATTGACGTGGCGAGTGTAAGCCAACTATGTTATCTCCCCTTTATTATTTATATTACATGGGATGTTGTGAAGATTGCCTAACTTGCGACATATGCCTTCAATGCGATTATGTCTCTAAGTCATGCCTCGACATGTGGGAGCTATAGTCGCATCGAGGGTGTTACAAGTTGGTAATCAGAGCCTTCCCCGACCTTAGGAGCCCCATTGCTTGATCGTTTTTAGCAGCCGAGTTGTGTCTAGAAAAATGTTTTGAGTCATTTAGGAATTATATATTAGAGAGTTTAGGAATTCTTTTTACTTCCCAGTCTCCTCATCGCTCTGGTAAGGCATCCTGACGTAGAGTTTTGACTCTTCTCTTCTCAAATTTCACTAAAAAAAAATTTAGGATCACGCGGGTATCTTGGAATCGTTCCGATGGTTTTATGATGAGAACATTGTCTTGGTGCCTCCTGTCAGGGGTTTTGTGGAAGTGTCCCGGGGAGTTGAGCTCTGAGGTGTTGTCGTCATAATTTTATCGTTGCAATTCTGGAATACCTGAGTTTAGTACGCCGACATCGAAAGTCACGTTTATGCAGTTCGTTGGTGAGATAACCTCGACGCCACCCGGTACTGGGGCGGGAGTTCGGGAGTATCACCATAACTTGTATAGCGGATGCTTTTCGAAGGTTGAGGTAGATGGTTTCCGAAGGTTTCTTGGTTATGTGTTGAAGGATGGATATAGTTGGATGTAGGATTTGCTAGTTTGGGTGAGATATTATGCTTCCCCTGTATCCCCAACACCTGATTGCATAACCGGAAAGGTTCGAAAGTTTCATAGGTGGGAATTCTTGTAGCTCTAGTTTCTTCTTCCACGGATATTTGGTTTGATATTGGGATTTCTTACCGAGTATTCGTTCTTGATCCGTACCTTGTTGATTTATTTCTCTACCTTAATTCTACGTGGCTTCTCAATTTATGGATATGTGACCATTTCAAGAGGAATGCATTCGTTCATTTTGTTCGGATGTGAAGACTATATGTTGCAATTTTCATTCTGTTGGATTCAGCTTCAATAATTATCTATCAATGTGCTAATGGTGGTCAACCTCTTCAGGATGGCTCCTCCAACGCGCACGACTCTGAATCCTAATCCGCCACCACCTCCACCTCCTCCGGAGGCATGGCAAGCTGTGATGGCCGCAACCAATGCAAACACACAGTTGATCATGCAAATTCTTCAAGAGCGTAATCAAGGCAACCAAGGGAATCAAGGCAACAATCAAAATCACTTTGCTACACTCAACCAGTTCCTTGCTAACGGGCCAAAGACTTTCAGCAATTGTGTTGAGGCAACGGATGCTGACGATTGGCTTGTGGATCTGTGCAAGCATTTCGAGTGCAGTAATGTCAGGCCTGAGGACTTTGTTAAGTTCGCTTCCTTCCAACTCAAAGATCAAGCTGCAGAATGGTTCCAGCGGTACAAGGATTCCAGGGGTGGACGTGTTATCACTTGGGATGATTTCCGTCGAGATTTCCGAGCTCATCATATTCCCCGGAGCGTGGTTGAAAGCAAGCGTGAGGAATTCCGCAACCTGAAGCAAGGCTCTTTGTCTGTCTATGACTACAACAAGTTGTTTCAGAAGCTCGCCCGCTTTGCCAAGCAGGACGTACCTGATGAGAAGAGCATGATATACCAATTCAGGGGTGGTCTCAGAGAAGAAATCCAGCTAGCTCTTGTTCTCTTCGAGCCCTTAAGATACGATGAGTTCTACAACATGGCATTGAAGCAAGAGGCTGCTCAGTTGAGGTGTGATGCTTCCAAGAAGCGAGTCAAAGATGTTACTCCTTCTTCCTCTACTCAAATGGCCAAGCAGCAGAAGTATTGGCTTCCTCCTCCTCTGTTCCATCAGCCGTATCAGCAGAAGAGAAAAGGTGGCAGTGGTTCTTCCCACCCACCCAACCCTGGCTTTCAGAACAAGACTTCGTCTCAAGCTCCAAGATCGAGTGCTCCGTACCACCGTCCGCTTTCAGAGGTTACGTGCAACAAGTGCCAACAGAAGGGTCACTATGCCAACAAGTGTTTCAACCAGAGGCGTCTTCCTCCTCCTCCTCCTGTGAGATCGGCAAGTACAGTTGTGGTCAAGCACAACCCCAAGCACGCCAAGGTCAATTTGATGAATGCAGCCCAGGCAGAGGACTCGTCAGATGTCATCATGGGTAACCTTCCAGTTAACGATATTCCTGCAAAAGTTCTTTTTGACACAGGTGCATCGCATTGTTTCATCTCGAGACCGTTTTCATCTAGGCATGGTTTGGCTTTACAAATTTTGCCTAGTCCATTAGCAGTTGTATCTCCCGGTAGGCGCATGCATGCTAACTCCATTGCTCTGGATGTTACTATCACCTTGGGTGACTACAAGTTTCTGGCTTCTCCTATGGTTCTTGGTAACTCGGATATTGATCTTATTCTCGGAATGGATTGGCTTTCTAAGCACAAGGCTCAGCTTGATTGTGCAGCCAGGCAGATTCAATTGACTCATTCGTCTGAGGATGTAATTGTCTTTGCCGCTCGTGATGATACCATCCGTCTATTTTCTCTCAATGAGAAGGGTGAACTGGATGCTATCTCGCAGATTCCAGTCGTTTGCGAATATCAAGACGTCTTTCCAGAAGAGCTTCCAGGAATGCCTCCGCACCGGCCAGTTGAATTCGTTATTGATCTTGAGCCCGGCACGGAACCTGTGTGCAAGCGTCCTTACAAGCTCGGTCCAGAAGAGTTGAAGGAGCTGAAGAAGCAACTTGATATTCAAGAGAAAATGGGTCTCATCCGGCCTAGTTCTTCTCCGTGGGGTTGTGGTGTTCTTTTTGTGAAGAAGAAGGATGGAATGAACCGACTTTGTGTTGATTACCGTCCATTGAACAAGAAGACCATCAAGAACAAATACCCACTTACCAACATCAACGAGCTGTTCGAACAACTCAAAGGTGCCCAAGTATTCTCCAAGCTTGATCTCTGTATGGTTATCATCAGATTCGAATCCGTGAGCAAGATATTCCCAAGACGGCTTTCAGAATAAGCTATGGTTCATATGAATACACTGTCATGTCTTTTGGCCTCGTCAACGCTCCTCCGACTTTCTCTCGCATGATGAACTTCATCTTCAACGCCTACACCAATGACTTTGTTTTGGTCTATCGCGACGACATTCTGGTTTTCTCGAAGAACAAGGAAGATCATGCCAAGCACTTGCGTTTGGTGCTCGATAAGCTCAGAGAACACCAGTTCTACGCCAAGTTCTCCAAGTGTGAATTTTGGCTCGATGAGGTTCTTTATCTTGGTCATATCATCTCTGCCAAGTGCATTGCCGTGAATCCTGAGAAGGTGTCCGCAATTATGAATTGGGAACCTCCTCAGAACGTGAAGCAACTCCGTAGCTTCCTCGGTCTCGCAAGCTATTGCCGAAGATTCGTTGAAAACTTTTCTAAGATCGCGAAGCCTCTCTCTAATCTTCTCCAGAAGCATGTCAAGTACGTTTGGTCTCCGGAGTGTGACATTGCTTTCAACACTTTGAAAGAGAAATTGATCACTGCTCCAGTTCTGACTCCGCCTGATGAATCCAAGCCGTACGAGGTCTTTTGTGATGCCTCTCTCCAAGGTCTTGGCGCAGTATTGATGCAAGAGAAGAAAGTTGTTGCTTATACCTCTCGCCAGTTGAAGCCTAATGAGAAGAACTACCCCACTCATGATCTCGAGTTGGCGGCAGTTGTGCATGCTCTTTTGACTTGGAGACATCTTCTATTGGGAAGAAAAGTGGACATTTTCACTGATCACAAGAGTCTCAAGTACATCTTCACTCAGCCTAATCTCAACCTCAGGCAAACTCGATGGGTTGAAATGATTCAAGAGTATAATCCGAGTATCGAGTATACTCCAGGCAAGGCCAATGTGATTGCTGACGCATTGAGCAGAAAGGCTTACTGCAACAGTCTGATTCTCAAGCCTTATCAACCCGAGCTTTATGAAGCTTTCCGCAAACTTAATCTGCAAGTTGTTCCTCAAGGTTTCCTCGCCAACCTTCAAGTCTCTCCTACCTTGGAAGACCAGATTCGCCAAGCCCAGCTTCTTGATGCTATGGTGAAAAAGGTGAAGATTGGGATTGCCAAGAGTCAACCCAAGTACAAGTGCTACCACCTTGATGACAAGGACACTCTCTTCTTCGAGGATCGTATTGTTGTACCCAAAGGTGACCTCTGTAAAGTGATCTTGAACGAGGCTCACAATTCTCTCCTCTCCATCCACCCTGGGAGCACGAAGATGTATCAGGACCTTAAGCAAGCTTATTGGTGGACTCGAATGAAGCGCAAGATTGCTCAATTCGTGAATGAATGTGATGTCTGCAGAAGAGTGAAGGCAGAACACCAAAGGCCAGCAGGTCTCCTCCAACCTCTTGCCATTCCAGAATGGAAGTTTGACCACATTGAGATGGACTTCGTGACTGGGTTTCCAAAGTCCAAACGTGGCAATGATGCTATATTCGTTGTCATCGATAAACTCACTAAAGTAGCTCACTTTCTGCCTATCAAAGAGTCAATCACTGCAGCTCATTTGGCGGAACTCTATACCTCTCGAATTGTCTATCTGCACGGTATTCCACAAGTGATCTCTTCAGACCGTGGCAGCATCTTTACATCCAAGTTTTGGGATTCTTTTCAGAAGGCCATGGGCACCAACATCCGCTTCAGCACAGCTTTCCATCCTCAAACTAGCGGTCAAGTCAAGCGTGTCAACCAGATTCTTGAAGATATGCTCAGGGCTTGTGTGATTTCCTTCGGCATGAAGTGGGAGGATTGTCTTCCTTATGCTGAATTATCCTACAACAACAGTTTTCAAGCAAGTTCGGGCAAGGCCTCATTTGAAATTCTATATGGCAGGAAGTGTCGTACCCCTCTAAACTGGTCTGAAACCGGTGAACGTCAGCTTTTGGGTAATGACTTAATCACAGAGGCAGAGGAAATGTGCAAAGTCATTCGTGATAACCTCAAAGCAGCCCAATCCCGCCAGAAGAGCTACTATGATAGTAAGCACCGTGATTTGGCTTTCGAGATCGGAGATCATGTTTACCTCCGCGTCTCTCCTATGAAAGGTACTCGTCGCTTCGGTATCAAAGGGAAGCTTGCCCCCAGATACGTGGGACCCTTCAAGATTGTCATCAAGAGAGGCGACCTCGCCTATCAACTCGAACTTCCTTCAAACTTTGCAAATGTTCATGACGTGTTCCATGTCTCTCAGCTTCGAAAGTGCTTCAAGACTCCTAACCGCACCGTCAACTTCGAGGACATTGAGCTCCAAAAAGATCTCTCTTATCGTGAGCACCCAGTTGCTATTCTTGAAGAGACTGAACGCAAGACTCGCAACAAGTCAATCAAATTTCTCAAAGTCAAGTGGTCACACCATTCCGACCGTGAAGCTACTTGGGAACGCGAGGATCACCTCCGTTCTGAGTACCCAGCGTTCTTTCAGTCCTAGATCTCGTGACGAGATCCTTTCGTAGTGGTGGAGTGTCGTAACACCCCGGATGTAACTTTCCCAATTTGTACTCCAACTCTTGCCGTTTCGGCGTTAAGTTATTTTATTTTCTCGGGTTCGGGTTTTTTTCTCCGTGTGTTGTTATCGTTGTCATGCATCTCATATCATGTCATCATGTGCATTGCATTTGCATACGTGTTCATCTCATGCATTCGAGCATTTTCCCCGTTGTCCGTTTTGCATTCCGGCGCTCCGTTCTCCTCCGGTGATCATTTCTACCTTTCTTTCGTGTGTGGGGATTAAACATGAAAATCTGAGATCTGTTCTCCTCCGGAGGAAAACAGATCTTAGGGTTCTCTGAGATCTGTTTTTTTTTTGGGTTGACTTTTCTCAGAAAACCCTAATCCATGTGCCTATCTTCATCATGCTATAACTCCGTATCCATGCCTCCGTTTTTGGCATATAGCATATCAAAATGTTCATCTCAGAGAGTACATCATTTCATTACATTGCATCATTTTCATTTGAGTTCATCTTGATGCCTGAAATGCTGTTAGAAGAGGACTACTTGAGATAATTGTCAGATCTGCTGCTCCATTTAGCTTTTTGTCATTTTTGCCATGATTAATGTGTGCATGCTATGCCCTGATGTTCTACATATGTTTTGTTAAGGGTTTTGTCATCTTTCCAGAGGTGCAACCCATGTATTTTTGTGATGTGTGTGGTGACTAGCACAAGCTTGCAAAGTGGTGCACTTGATAATTCTGTTTTCAGGGACTGAGCATTTTCACTAAGTCCTTGAGCTGTTTATCTCATGATGCCATATGTTCATGTTGTTTCCGAGTGATCCGTGCCTCTTTTGAGGATGATCAGTAAGGATGTTTTGTTAATCTTGTGGTGCTCTATCCATCCATGTATTTTTTTGCAATTATGGAGCACCCTAGCTTGAGTCAATCGAGCTCTACTTTTACTACTTCGTGAATCTGGGCAGATTGTCAACTTGTTTGCAATTTTGCCGGTGTTGTTGTAGTTGATCCGTGCATGATATGCTATTGTTCTTGCCATGTCTAGCTTGTATTTTGTGTGTTATTAATGGGTGCATGCTTAGTTTTTCATGACTTGCACCGTAGTGAGTGCATCGAGATCGTAAACATGCCTACTTGAGTTATGTTTCAGCATGTGCCAGTTTTCACCAAGTCTGAAAACTGATTATGTTTTTGCTATGTTCACATGCTTGCAATTGTATTTTCTGATCCCTTTTGGCTCAAGGTCACTAAGGGACTTTTGTTAAACTCTTTGATTATCTCCATGCCATGCTTTACTTTGCCATGTTCAGGTCCTGTAGCATGTAGTTTTGTTGCTCCGAAGAGCGCTACCTGATCTGAAATTCCAGACAAGTGTTAATTTCACTAAGTCTGAGATCTGTTTGCCATATGCATTTTTGCCATGCTTGTTTGAACCTGTTAATGGATGAATTGGCCGTAGCTCAGTGCTAGACTTTTGTTAAGCATCATGAATGCATCCCTGCCATGTATTTTGTTGTCATATTTGGGTGCTGTAGCATGTTCATCTCATTGCATTTAGATGGCTACTTGTTGTAAATCGCAGACCGGTGTCATATTTGAATCGCTTGCCTTTTCCAAACCGTAACTCCGATTCCGGCGTTCTTTATATAGTTTTCAATCGATTGCTTCTCATCTTTCCAGTGGCACCCTTGGATTTCCAAGTTGAGGCCAAGTTCATG
The DNA here is from genome assembly GCF_056163025.1 of Triticum urartu. NCBI lineage: Eukaryota > Viridiplantae > Streptophyta > Magnoliopsida > Poales > Poaceae > Triticum > Triticum urartu. Next base: position 331,097,185 of record NC_141879.1, read on the forward strand.
CATTCCTTGCCACATCTCGCATATGCATCCCGCATCGCATCCCGCATAGCATATCATCATTGCATCTTGTTGGTTGATTCTTGCACGTGGTTGATTGTGTCCTTGTTGCTTGTTTGTCTTGTTTGGGTAGAGCCGGGTGACGAGTTCGCTAACGAGGAGCCCGTTGAGTTTGCTTCTGAGGATCCAGTCAACTCTGACAACTGTGCAGGCAAGATGATCATACCCTCGAAATCACTACTATCTTTGCTATGCTAGATTGCTCGCTCTTTTGCTATGCCAATGCTACGATGCCTACCACTTGCTTTCAAGCCTCCCAAATTGTCATGTCAAACCTCTAACCCACCATGTCCTAGCAAACCGTTGATTGGCTATGTTACCGCTTTGCTCAGCCCCTCTTATAGCGTTGCTAGTTGCAGGTGAAGATTGAAGGCCGTTCCTTGTTGGAACATTTATTTACTTGTTGGGATATCATTATATTGCTATGTTATCTTAATGCATCTATATACTTGGTAAAGGGTGGAAGGCTCGGCCTCTCGCCTAGTGTTTTGTTCCACTCTTGCCGCCCTAGTTTCCGTCATATCGGTGTTATGTTCCCAGATTTTGCGTTCCTTATGCGGTTGGGTTATAATGGGAACCCCTTGATAGTTCGCCTTGATTAAAGCTTTTCCAGCAATGCCTAACCTTGGTTTTACCATTTGCCACCTAGCCTTTTCTTTCCCTTGGGTTCTGCAGACTCAAGGGTCATCATTATTTTAACCCCCCCCCCCTGGGCCAGTGCTCCTCTGAGTGTTGGTCCACCTGTCAGCTACCGGTGGCCACCAGGGGCAACTCTGGGCTGGCCTACCCGTACCTAAGACAATCTGAGTGTGCCCTGAGAAAGAGATATGTGCAGCTCCTGTCGGGATTTGTCGGCACATTCGGGCGGTGTTGCTGGTCTTGTTTTAACCTGTCGAAGTGTCTTGAATAACCGAGATACCGAGTCTGATCGGAACGTCTTGGGAGGAGGTTTATTCCTTCGTTGACCGTGAGAGCTTGTCATGGGCTAAGTTGGGACTCCCTTGCAGGGATTTGAACTTTCGAAAGCCGTGCCCGCGGTTATGGGCAGATGGGAATTTGTTAATGTCCGGTTGTAGATAACTTGAACCTTAACTTAATTAAAATGAATCAACTGAGTGTGTTACCGTGATGGCCTCTTCTCGGCGGAGTCCGGGAAGTGGACACGGTGTTGGAGTAATGTTTGCAGGTTGCTCTCTAGTTTCTCGCTCGCGCTTTGCCTCCTCTTCTCGTTCTCTTTTGAGAATAAGTTAGCCAGCATATTTGCTAGTCGCTTGCTGCAGCTCCACATATTTACCTTGCCTTACCTATAAGCTTAAATAGTCTTGATCGCGAGGGTGCGAGATTGCTGAGTCCCTGTGGCTCACAGATTACTATTACACCAGATGCAGGGCCTGATGATTCCGCTCCAGGAGACGCGTTTGATCTCAAGTGGGAGTTCGACAAAGACTCTCAACGTTACTATGTTTCCTTTCCTGATGATCAGTAGTGGTGCCCAGTTGGGGGTGATCGGGACCGTGTCGCTTGTTGGGTTATCTTTTATTTTGGCGCCGCAGTCGGGCCATGAGTGTTTGGATGATGTAATGTTATTTATGTACTTGATTGACGTGGCGAGTGTAAGCCAACTATGTTATCTCCCCTTTATTATTTATATTACATGGGATGTTGTGAAGATTGCCTAACTTGCGACATATGCCTTCAATGCGATTATGTCTCTAAGTCGTGCCTCGACACGTGGGAGATATAGTCGCATCGAGGGTGTTATAGGGTGCCACACAATACATAGCTTATTCCACACAGTGTGTCGGCACCCCTCCGCCTCTACTTTACTCCTCCGCTCCAGATCATCGCAGTGCTTAGGCAAAGCCCTGCGGGATTGCTTCACCACCACCGTTACCATGCCGTTATGCTGATGGAACTCATATACTACCTCGCCCCGCTCGCTGGATCAAGATGGCAAGGACAACACCGAGCTAAACGTGTGCAGAACACGGAGGTGCCGTGCATTCGGTACTTGATCAGCGGATCGCGAAGGTGTACGAATACATCAACCGTGTTGAATAAACGATTTCGCTTATGGTCTATGAGGGTACGTAGACATACTCTCCCCCTTGTTGCTATGCATCTCCATGGATAGATCATTGTGTGTGCGTAGATTTTTTTTGTTTTTCCATGCAATGATTCCCGACAATATTTGGGGATACCGATACATTATCGGAGACTCACAAATGCTGAATGGAAACACGTCAACGTTGAGGAGAGGCTGCAAAAAAGACTTAGCAGTTGGAAAGGTAAACTGTTGTCTTTGGGTGGAAGATTGGTCCTCATAAACCCAGTACTAAGTAATATGGTACTATATATGATTTCCTTCTTCTAGTTGCCATCCCAAAGACCAAGGCGGGTTGGGAATTCATGACCTTGAGGTTAAGAATATGGCCCTCCTCGGCAAATGGTTGTTTAAATTACTGATGGAAGATGGTGTATGGAAAATCCTCCCGAGGAGGAAATATTTGGGCTCCAAGGCTGTATCCCAAGTATACTGGAAGCCTGGGGATTCTCACTTTTGGGCGGGTCTAATGGCTACGAAGAAATATTTATTCTCCTATGGATCCTTCTCGATTAAGGATGGCTCGAAAATTAGATTCTGGGAGGTCAAGTGGCGACGAAATGCCACACTCCAGTGCAACATCCACAATGTGGCTATATCTCCCATGTGTTGGGGCACGACTTAGAGGCATAGCCTCATGGTAGGCATGTCGCAAGAGGGGTAATCTTTACACATCCCATGTACTGAATAAGAAAGGGATAAAGAGTCGGCTTACAATCGCCACTTCACACAATACATAAATAATTCATACATCATCCAAGGTACAATCAAAGGACCGACTATGGAACCAAAAGAAAGAAAGACAACCCCAAATGTTAGATCCCCGATCGTCCCAGTTGGCTCCTCTACTGATCATCCGGAAAAGAAACATAGTAATGTTCCGAATCCTCGTCGAACTCCCACTTGAGTTCGGTAGCGTCCCCTGCACTGGCATCATCGGCACCTGCATCTGTTTGGAAGTATCTGTGAGTCACGGGGACTCAGCAATCTCACACCCGCGAGATCAAGACTATTTAAGCTTAAGGGTAGGAAAGGGTAGTGAGGTGGAGCTGCAGCAAGCACTAAGCATATATGGTGGCTAACTTACGCAAAACAGAGCGAGAAGAGAAGCAACGCATGGTCGCGAAGCTAATAATGATCAAGAAGTGATCCTGAAGCTACTTACGCTCAAGCATAATACAAGGTTGTGTTCTCTTCCCGGACCCGCCGAAAAGAGACCATCACGGCTACACACGCGGTTAATTCATTTTAATTAAGTTAAGTGTCAAGTTCTCTACAACCGGATATTAACAAATTTCCATCTGCCCATAACCGCGGGCACAGCTTTCGAAAGTTCAAACCCTGCAGGGGTGTCCCAACTTAGCCCATCACAAGCTCTCACGGTCAACGAAGGATATTCCTTCTCCCAGGAAGACCCGATCAGTCTCGGAATCCCAGTTACAAGACATCTCGACAATGGTAAAACAAGACCAGCAAAGCCACCCGATGTGCCGACAAATCCACATAGGAGTCGCACATATCTTGTTCTCAGGGCAACACCAGATGAGACAGGCTACGAGTAAAACCAACCTCGAGTTTCCCCGAGGTGGCCCCGCAGGCGGCTCGGTTCGGACCAACACTTAGAGGAGCACTGGCCCGGGGGGGTTAAAATAAAGATGACCCTTGAGTCTGCAGAACCCAAGGGAAGGTATATGGTGGTAGGTAGGCAAATGGTAAAACCAAGGTTGGGTCTTGCTGTAGGAGTTTTATTCAAAGCGAACTATCAAGGGGTTCCCATAACACTCAACCACGTAAGGAACGCAAAATCAAGGAACATAACACCGGTATGACGGAAACTAGGGCGGTAAGAGTGGAACAAAACACCAGGCAAAAGGCCGAGCCTTCCACCTTTTACCAAGTATATAGATGCATTAATGTAATTAAGATATATTAATGATATCCCAACAATAACCATGTTCCAACATGGAACAAACTTCATCTTCACCTGCAACTAGCAACGCTATAAGAGGGGCTGAGCAAAGCGGTAACATAGCCAAACAACGGCTTGCTAGGAAAGGTGGGTTAGAGGCTTGACATGGCAATATGGGAGGCATGATAAAGCAAGTGGTAGGTAGCGCGGCATAGCAATAGAGCGAACAACTAGCAAGCAAAGATAGAAGTGATTTCGAGGGTATGGTCATCTTGCCTAAAAAGTTCTCAGAGTTGTCGAAAGCTTGATCCTCGTTAGCGTACTCAACAGGTTCCTCCATCACGTACCCGTCTCCCGGATCTACCCAAAGCAACAACACAAGCAAAGGACCAACAATCAATCATGGTGCAATGCACAAACCACATGATGCAAAACATGGCATGATATGCAAGGCATGATATGCAATGCATATGCGTGCTCTGGAAGGGAAAGAATGATCAAGGCATCAACTTGGAAAACCAAGTGTACTGCTGGAAAGATGAGATGATTTCGGTCGAAATCGATATAAAGATCACCGGAAACGGATGCACGGTTTGCAAATGGCAAGCAAAACAAGAATTGCACAATTCTGCGATTAACAGCACGATGCCACTTAGAATGCAACAAGAAACTAAGCTACTGCACCCCAACATAACAACAAAATATATGGCAATGATGTACACAAGATTCTTGACAAAACATGAACACTGAGCTACGGCTGAATCACAGAAGAGCAGGTTCAAACAAGCATGGCAAAAGTGCAAAAGATATCAGCATCACAGACTTAGAGAAATACTAATATGCTAGAAATAACATCATGAAGCAATGTTTAGAGCAAGCAAACATCCTACTACAGGAACAAATCATAGCAATACAAGGCATGGCACGAATCTACTAAATTCATAGAACAAAAGTCTCTTACTGATCATGAGCCAAAAAGGCGCACAAGATATGATGTCACCCATGTAAACATAGCAAGTTTTATTAACAGTTCAGACTTAGCAGAAAACAGAGCATGGCATAAACAGAATTATGAAGGCAACTTTGCGAGCTCAAATCACTCACCACAAAGCATTGCATGACAAAACAAGCATAGAATATGCAATATGACATGTTCGTGAAGCTAAAGGTGGCAAGAGCAAGTTCATAGCATGCATGGATCACTAGCAACAACCATGGCAAAATTGATTAACATGGAAACAATCTGCCTGGAACATTTTATAGCAAAAGTAGAGCAAGATTAGGACATTCTAGGGCACTCCATAATTGCAAACAGGGGCATGGATGGATAGATCATAACCATATGTCCATAACACCCTTACTGAAGATACTCAAAACAAGCATGGATCTCTCTGTAGAATCAAGCTTACATGGCATAAAAATAACAGCAGAACAAGGACTTGACAAAATCCTAAGTCCCTGAAAACAGCAATATCACGAAGCCTAGTTTGCATGCTTGTGCTATTCACCACATTGATCACAAAACTACAAGACAAGCACCCCTGTAAAGATGGCATGGCATAGTCCAAAACACATGTAGAGCTCATGCTCATATGAAGCACACATCAAATGTGGCAAAATGATAAATCACCTTAAACTGATAAGTAGCAGCAGTAAACATTTTATAGCACTCTTGCATCAATGATTAGGGCATAAAGATGAACTCAAACAAGCATGCCCCAATGGAATGAAATGAAGAGCATCTCACAATGAACATTTTGATATCTCATATGCATGAAACAGAGCAACGGTCATGGAGTTATGGGGCAATGAACAGGGCATAAAATCATCATAGAAAAAGGACTTATAAGGCAAACAGGGTCAACCCTTTTGGATCTAGGGTTCTAGGCGAGCAATCCGAGGTTCGCCGGGGGAGCTGGCCGGAGTTGGAGGTCGCAGTGGCGCGGGACTTGCCGGATCCGAGGGCTCGCCGGAGCACGGCAGAGAGGAGGCACGGGCGCGGTGGTCGAGCCTCCCGCGAGGAGGCCGGGCGGCGGAGGTCGGGCGGAGCTGGTCGGCGGGGTGGCTCGGTGGTCACGGGATCCGGGTGGCGGCGGAGAGGAGGCGCCAGGCGGCGGGGACGCACGGGGGAGGCGCGGGGGCGCGGCGACGGCGATGGGCCGGGTGGGCTTCGGCAGCGACAGGCGGCGAGGAGCCACGTGGCGCACCGCGAGTGGCCGGGCGGTGGAGGCGGACACGTCCGGCGGACACGGAAGTGTCGGCAGCGCGGGAAGAGCGAGGCTAGGGTTTTGGATCCGGAAATTTCGGGGGATGCGCATATTTATAGGTAGGAGGAGGTAGGAGTGTCCAAATGGAGTGTAGTTTTCGCCCACATGATCATGATCCGGCGATGGAGGACATGGAAGTGGTTTGGATGGGTTATTGGGCCGTTTTGGAGGGGTGTTGGGCTGCAACACACAAGAGGCCTTCGCGGTTACCCGGTTAACCGTTGGAGTATCAAACAGACTCCAAATGGGACGAAATTTGACAGGCGGTCTACCGGTGGTGTACCAAGGCCACTTGGAAAATCTTGGTCCATTCCGAGAATGTTTAACACCCGCTCACGAAAAGAGACAAAAGGGGTGCATCGGTGCACGTAGGAGTGTCGGATTGCAAAACGGACAACGGGGAAAATGCTCAGATGCATGAGACGAAGACATATGCAAATGAGATGCACATGAAGACATGATATGATATGCATGACATGAACAAAATGCAAAACAAAGAGAAAACCCAACCACGAAGGGAATCTCATAACTTAAAGCCGAAAATGGCAAGAGTCGGAGTTAAATTATGGCAAGTTACATCCGGGGTGTTACAACACTCCACCACTACGAGAGGATCTCGTCCCGAGATATAGGACTGAAAGAACTCCGGATATTCGGAACGAAGGTGATCCTCGCGCTCCCAGGTGGCTTCTCGGTCGGAATGGTGTGACCACTTCACTTTCAGGAATTTGATTGACTTGTTGCGAGTCTTGCGCTCGGTTTCTTCAAGGATAGCAACGGGATGCTCATGATAAGACAGGTCTTCTTGGAGATCAATCTCTTCGAAGTTGATGGTGCGCTCAGGAGTCTTGAAGCACTTGCGAAGCTGTGACACGTGAAACACATCGTGCACATTTGCGAAGTTGGACAGAAGTTCAAGTTGATAAGCGAGATCACCTCTTTTGACAATGATCTTGAAAGGACCCACGTATCTAGGGGCAAGCTTCCCTTTGATACCGAAGCAACGAGTACCTTTCATTAGAGAGACGCGGAGGTAGACGTGGTCTCCGATCTCGAAATCCAAGTCACGGTGCTTGCTATCATAGTAACTCTTTTGGTGCGATTGCACGGCTTTGAGATTTTCACGGATGACTTTACACATTTCTTCAGCTTCTGTGATTAAGTCATTGCCAAGAAGTTGGCGTTCACCAGTCTCTCACCAATTGAGAGGAGTATGACACTTTCTGCCATAGAGAATCTCGAATGGGGCCTTGCCCGAACTCGCTTGGAAACTGTTGTTGTAGGAGAACTCGGCATATGGAAGACAATCTTCCCACTTCATACCGAAGGAAATGACACAAGCCCTGAGCATATCTTCAAGGATTTGATTGACTCGCTCGACTTGGCCACTAGTTTGAGGATGGAAAGCTGTGCTGAAGCAAATTTTGGTGCCCATGGCCTTTTGGAAGGAGTCCCAGAACTTAGAAGTGAAAATGCTTCCATGATCTGAAGATATCAATTGCGGAATGTCGTGCAAAGAGACAATCCTGGAGGTGTATAGCTCTGCCAGCTGAGTTGCTGTGATAGATTCTTTGATTGGAAGGAAATGAGCCACTTTAGCAAGCTTGTAGATGACAACGAAGATAGCATCATTTCCATGCTTGTACTTGGGAAATCCAGTCACAAAGTCCATCTCAATATGGTCAAACTTCCATTCTGGAATAGCAAGAGGTTGGAGGAGACCAGTTGGGCATTGGTGTTCTGCTTTCACTCTTCTGCAGACATCACATTCATTCATGAATTGAGCAATTTTTTGCTTCATTCGAGTCCACCAATACGACTTCTTGAGGTCATGGTACATCTTTGTACTTCCAGGATGAATGGATAGAAGGGAATTGTGCGCCTTGTTCATAATGACTTTCCTTAGATCACCTTTAGGAACCACAATCCGGTCCTCGAAGAAAAGAGTGTCTTTGTCATAAATGCGATAGCACTTGTACTTGGGTTGGCTCTTGGATATCCCATTTTTCACCTTCTTCGCCATGGAATCAAGAAGTTGTGCCTCACGAATTTGATCTTCCAAAGTAGGAGAGACTTGGAGGTTGGCAAGAAAGCCTTGAGGAACAACTTGGAGGTTCAGTTTGCGGAAAGCTTCACAAAGGTCCGGTTGGAAGGGCTTGAGAATTAAGCTGTTGCAGTAAGCCTTCCTGCTCAAAGCATTTGCAATGACATTGGCCTTGCCTAGAGTATATTCAATACTCGGATTGTATTCTTGAATCATTTCAACCCAACGAGTCTGCCTGAGGTTGAGGTTGGGTTGAGTGAAGATGTACTTGAGGCTCTTATGATCAGTGAAGATGTCCACTTTCCTTCCGAACAAGAGATGTCTCCACGTTAATAATGCATGGACAACTGCCGCCAACTCAAGGTCATGAGTGGGGTAGTTCCTTTCGTTGGGCTTCAACTGACGAGAGGTATAGGCCACAACTTTCTTCTCTTGCATTAACACAGCACCGAGACCTTGCAGGGAGGCATCACAGAAAACTTCAAAAGGCTTGGATTCATCAGGAGGAGTAAAGACAGGAGCTGTGACCAGCTTCTCTTTGAGGGTGTTGAAAGCAACGTCACATTCAGGTGTCCAGACATACTTGACATGCTTCTGGAGGAGGTTGGAAAGAGGCTTTGCAATCTTAGAGAAATTCTCAACGAATCTTCGATAATAACTTGCAAGCCCAAGAAAACTACGGAGCTGCTTGACATTCTGAGGAGGTTCCCAATTCACAATTGCAGACACCTTCTCGGGATTAACAGCAATGCCTTTGGCTGAGATAATATGACCAAGGTAAAGAACTTTGTCAAGCCAGAACTCACACTTGGAAAACTTCGCATAGAATTGATGCTCTCTGAGTTTGTCGAGTACCAATCTCAAATGCTTGGCATGATCCTCCTTATTCTTGGAAAATACCAATATATCATCGAGATACACCAAGACGAAACCATTTGTGTAAGGGTTGAAGATGAAGTTCATCATGCGAGAGAACGTTGGAGGAGCATTGACAAGGCCGAAAGACATGACAGTATATTCATAAGAACCATAGCTTGTTCTGAATACTGTCTTGGGGATATCTTGTTCACGAATGCGAATCTGATGATAACCCATGCAGAGGTCAAGCTTGGAGAATACTTGGGCACCTTTAAGTTGCTCGAATAGCTCATTGATGTTGGGAAGTGGATACTTGTTCTTTATTGTCTTCTTGTTCAATGGACGGTAGTCAATGCAGAGTATTTACGTTCCATCCTTCTTCTTGACAAAAAAAACACCACAACCCCATGGAGAAGAACTCAGTCTGATCAGACCCATACGCTCTTGTTCATCGAGTTGCTTCTTCAACTCCTTCAACTCCTCTGGTCCAAGCTTGTAAGGACGCTTGCAAATAGGTTCCATGCCAGGCTCAAGATCGATAACAAATTCAACTGGCCAGTGAGGAGGCATTGCCAGAAGCTCTTCTGGAAAGACGTCTTGATATTCACAAACGACTGGAAACTGAGAGATGGAATTCAACTCGCCCTTCTCATTGAGAGAAAATAGCCGAATGGTTTCATCATGAGCGGCATAGATGACCACATCCTCAGAAGAGTGTGTCAATTGAATCTGCCCGACAGCACAATCAAGTTGAGCCTTGTGCTTAGAAAGCCAGTCCATGCCGAGAATTATATCAATATCCGAGTCACCAAGAACAATTGGAGAAGCCAGAAATTTATAGTCGCCCATTTCAATACCGACATTCAGAACCATCATGGTAGATCTTAAACGCTTAGCCGGAGAAATAACTTGCATAGCTCTAGGTAAAGCCTTAGTGTCAAAATTGTGCTCCGATGCAAATGGGAATGGCATGAAAGAATGCAATGCACCAGTATCAAATAAGACTTTAGCGGGAATGGAGTTAACTGGAAGGTTACCCATGATCACTTCTGAAGAATCCTCCGCCTAAGCTGCGTTCATCATGTTGACCTTAGCATGCTTGGGATTATGCTTGACCACTGCATTGCTGGCAGATCTCATGGGAGGAGGAGGCGGAAGGCGCCTTTGGTTGAAGCATTTTGTTTGCATAGTGCCCTTTCTGCTGACACTTGTTTCAAGTAACCTCTGAGAGCGAACGGTGATAAGGAGCACTTGACCTTGGAGTATGAGACTGAGCTTTGTTCTGATAGCCTGGGTTGGGTGGGTGGGAAGATCCATTGCCACCTTTGCTCTTCTACTAGTAGGGTTGATGAAACGGAGGAGGAGGAGGCAACCAGAACTTCTGTTGCTTAGCTGCCACTTGAGATGAAGAAGAATATTGAACTGCATCCCTGACTCTCTTCTTAGATGCCTCACACTTGAGTTGAGCAGCTTCTTGCTTTAGTGCCATGTTGTAGAATTAATCAATCTCAGTCGGCTCAAGAAGCACGAGAGCTAATTGCAGATCTTCTCCGAGGCCACCTCTGAATTGATAAATCATACTCTTTTCATCAGGGACGTCTTGTTTAGCAAAGCGAGCAAGTTTCTGAAACTGTATATTGTATTGATACATAGACATGCTTCCTTGCTTGAGATTGCGGAACTCCTCACGCTTGCTCTCAGCAACACTTGGTGGGATGTGATGAGCTTTGAAGTCTTGGCGGAAATCATTCCAGGTAATCACACGACCTCCTCTGGAATCTCTGTATTGTTGATACCACTCAGCAGCTTGGTCCTTGAGTTGAAACGAAGCAAACTTGACAATGTCCTCAGGCCTGACATTGCTACATTCAAAATGCTTGCAAATGTCCACGAGCCAATCGTCGGCGTCTGTGGCCTCGACACAGTTGCTGAAGGACTTCGGCTAGTTTGCGAGGAACTGGTTGAGGGTAGCAAACTGAGGCTGATTGTTTCCTTGGCCTTGATTTCCTTGGTTGCCTTGCCCTTGGTTGCGCTCTTGCAAGATTTGCAAAAGCATCTGAGTGTTGGCGTTAGTGGCTGCCATGACAGCTTGCCATGCCCCCGGAGGTGGAGGTGGTGGCGGAGGGTTCGACTGATCCCCATCATTGCGGTCTGGATTCTGACGTGTTGGGGGAGCCATCCTGAAGAGGTTGACATCTGTTAGCATCTTGAAAGACATATATTCAACCTGAATCAATGGATCGAAATTGCAACATAAAGTCTTAACATTAGAACAAGGTGAACGAATGAATTCCAAGGTAAATCATCACAGTTCCATTAAGGTTGACAAGCCACTTAGATAAAGGTAGATGAATAAAGCAACAAGGTATGGATATGAACAAATGAATGGTAAGGATTACCCAATCACAAACCAAATATCTGCGGGAAGAAACACTAGAGCTACTTGAATTCCCACCTATAAAACTTCCGACACTTTCTGGTTATGCAATCAGGTGTTGGGGATACAGGGGAAGCATAATATCTCACCCAAAACTAGCAAATCCTACATCCAGCTGTATCCATCCTTCAACACATAACTAAGAAACCTTCGGAAATAATTTACCTCGACCTTCGAAAAGCATCCGTTATACGAGTTATGGCAATACTCCCGAACTCCCGCCCAGTACTGGGTGGCGTCGCGGTTATCTCACCAACAACTGCATAGAAGATATTTTCGATGTCGGCGAACTCAGGTATTCCAGAACTGCAACAATAAAATTGTGACGACAACACCTTGGAGCTCAACTCCCCGGGACACTGCCACAACCCCTAAATGTCAGGAGGCACCAAGAACAATGTTCTCGTCACAAAACCATCGGAACGATTCCAAGATACCCGCGTGATCCTAATTTTTTCGTGAAATTTGAGAAGAGAAGAGTCAAAACTCTATGTCAAAAGGCCTCACCAGAGCGACGAAGGGACTGAGGAGTAAAAAGAATCCTACTCTCCGATATATATAATCCTAAGACTCAAAACATTTGTTCTAGACTCAACAACGTCAGCGATTCGATCAAGCAGGGGGCTCCTAAGCCGGGGAAGGCTCTGATACCAACTTGTAACACCCACAATGCGGCTATATCTCCCACGTGTTGGGGCACGACTTAGAGGCATAGCCACTTGGTAGGCATGTCGCAAGAGGGGCAATCTTTACACATCCCATGTACTGAATAAGAAAGGGATAAAGAGTCGGCTTACAATCGCCACTTCACACAATACATAAATAATCCATACATCATCCAAGGTACAATCAAAGGTCCGACTATGGAACCAAAATAAAGAAAGACAACCCCAAATGCTAGATCCCCGATCGTCCCAATTGGGCTCCTCTACTGATCATCCAGAAAAGAAACATAGTAACGGTCCGAATCCTCGTCGAACTCCCGCTTGAGTTTGATAGCGTCTCCCGTACAGGCATCATCGGCACCTGCATCTGTTTCGAAGTATCTGTGAGTCACGGGGACTCAGCAATCTCACACCCGCGAGATCAAGACTATTTAAGCTTAAGGGTAGGAAAGGGTAGTGAGGTGGAGCTGCAGCAAGCACTAAGCATATATGGTGGCTAACTTACGCAAAAGAGAGCGAGAAGAGAAGCAACGCACGGTCGAGAAGCTAATAATGATCAAGAAGTGATCCTAAAGCTTCTTACGCTCAAGCAGAACACAAGGCCGTGTTCTCTTCCCGGACTCCGCCGAAAAGAGACCATCACGGTTACACACGCGGTTGATTCATTTTAATTAAGTTAAGTGTCAAGTTCTCTACAACCGGATATTAACAAATTCCCATCTTCCCATAACCACGAGCACGGCTTTCAAAAGTTCAAACCCTGCAGGGGTGTCCCAACTTATCCCATCACAAGCTCTCACGGTCAACAAAGGATATTCCTTCTCCCGGGAAGACCCGATCAGTCTCGGAATCCCGGTTACAAGACATATCGACAATGGTAAAACATGACCAGCAAAGCCACCCGATGTGCCGACAAATCCCGATAGGAGTCGCACGTATCTCGTTCTCAGGGCAACACCGGATGAGACAGGCTACGAGTAAAACCAACCCTCGAGTTTCCCCAAGGTGGCCCCACGGGCGGCTCGGTTCGGACCAACACTCAGAGGAGCACTGGCCCGGGGGGGTTTAAATAAAGATGACCCTTGAGTCTGCAGAACCCAAGGGAAGGTATATGGTGGTAGGTAGGCAAATGGTAAAACCAAGGTTGGGCCTTGCTGGAGGAGTTTTATTCAAAGCGAACTGTCAAGGGGTTCCCATAACACCCAACCGCATAAGGAACGCAAAATCAAGGAACATAACACCGGTATGACGAAAACTAGGGCGGCAAGAGTGGAACAAAACACCAGGAAAAATGCCGAGCCTTCCACCCTTTACCAAGTATATAGATGCATTAAAGTAATTAAGATATAGTAATGATATCCCAACAATAACCATGTTCCAACATGGAACAAACTTCATCTTCACCTGCAACTAGCAACGCTATAAGAGGGGCTGAGCAAAGAGGTAACATAGCCAAACAACGGTTTGCTAGGAAAGGTGGGTGTAACACCCCGGATGTAACTTTCCCTATTTGTACTCCAACTCTTGCCGTTTCCGGCGTTAAGTTATATTTATTTCCTCGGGTTCGGGTTTTGTCTCCGTGTGTTGTTGTCTTTGTCATGCATCTCATATCACGTCATCATGTGCATTGCATTTGCATACGTGTTCATCTCATGCATTCGAGCTTTTTTCCCGTTGTCCGTTTTGCATTCCGGCGCTTCGTTCTCCTCCGGTGGCCATTTCTAGCTTTCTTTCGTGTGTGGGGATTAAAATTTCTGGAGTGGACCGAGACTTGCCAAGCGGCCTTGGTTTACTACCGGTAGACCGCCTGTCAAGTTTCGTACCATTTGGACTTCGTTTGATACTCCAACGGTTAACCGAGGGACCGAAAAGGCCTCATGTGTGTTGCAGCCCAACACCCCTCCAATTTGGCCCAAAACCCACCAAACTCTGCTCCATCACCTAGAGCGTTCGATCACAATCGCGTGGCCGAAAACCACACCTCATTTGGACTTTCCTAGCTCCCTCTATGCCTATATATACACCCCCTCCAAAAAATTCGCGGATCCCCTTCCTCTAACCCTAAAAAAAACTCCATCCGCCATCGCCGGACAAAAATCCGGGCAGCGCACGTGTCCGCCCGCTCCGCCGGACCTATCGGGTGACGCCACGTGTCCCGGGCGGGAGCCCCACTTTGCCGCGCCGTCGCTCGGCCCGCGGGAGGGCCCCCGAGGCCCACTTCGCCCGGCTTCCTCGCCCGCAGGACCCCGCCGCCCGGCTCCCACCGCCTCCCTCGGCTCTGGTGGCCGGCGCTACCACGCCGCCATTTCCGGCCACCCGAGCCGGCCAGCTCCTCCGCCGCCTCGCCGATCCACCACCGCCTCCACGCCGCCGTCCCTCCGGCGAGCGCGCCGCCCCGCGCCGTCCTCCTCCACGCCGGGGCCGCCCCGGGCCTCTCCTCCCCTCCGGCAAGCCGCCGGCCTCCTCCCCCGTTGATTCCGGCGAACAAGAACAGTGACTCCGGCATGCTCCAAAATCTGTGCCGATCCAGATCTGAGATCTGAAATTTGACGGTTGACTTTTCCCTCCGAACCCTAATTTTTTATGCCTACTTTGACCTGCTGTATCTCCTCATCCGTAGCTCCGATTTGGGCATATAGCATATCGAAATGTTCGCCTCGACGAGTACATCATTTCATTACATTGCATCATTTTCATTTGAGTTCATCTTGATGCCCGAAATTCTGTTAGAAGAGGCCTTCGTGAGTTAATTGTCAGATCTGCTAGTTCATCTTAGACTTTTGTCATTTTTGCCATGATTATTGTGTGCATGATATGCCTGTGAGTCCTATAGATATTTTGTTAAGGATTTTGTTATCTTTCCAGAGGTGCAACCCATGCATTTTTAGGATGTGTGTGGTGACTTGTGCAAGATTGCAAAGTGAGGCACCCGGTAAATCTGTTTTCAGGGACTTAGTAGTTTTCACTAAGTCTGGGATTATTTAGTTCATGATGCCACATGATTATGTTGTTTCCTAGTGATCCGTGCCTCTTTTGAGGATAATCAGTAAGGGAGTTTTGTTAACCTTGTTATGATCTGTCCATCCATGTCTTTGTTTGCAATTATGGAGCACCCTAGCTTGAGTCAATCGAGCTCTACTTTTGCTTCGTTGTGAATCTGGGCAGATCGTCAACTTGTTTGCGATTTTGCCGATGTTATTGTAGTTGATCCGTGCATGCTATGCCATTGTTCTTGCCATTTCTAGCTTGTATTTTGTGCCTTCTTAAAGGATGTATGCTTGTCTTGCCATGACTTGCACCGTGGTGAGTGCATCGAGCTCGTAAATATCCCTTCGTGAGTTATACTTCACCATGTCCCAGTTTTCACTAAGTCTGAAAACTGATTATGTTTTTGCTATGTTCGTGTGCTTGTTACTATATTTTGTGATCCCTTTTGGCTCAAGGTCACTAAGGGACTTTTGTTAAGCTTGTTGAGTAGCTCCATGCCATGTCTTTCTTTGTCATGTTCAGGTCCTGTAGCATGTTGTTTTGATGCTCCGAAGAGGGCTTCATGATCTGAAATTTCAGACAAGTGTTAATTTCACTAAGTCTGAGATCTGTTTTGCATTTGCGTTTTTGCCATGCTTGTTTGAACCTCATAATGGATGATTTGCCCGTAGCTCAGTGCTAGACTTTTGTTAAGCATCTTGTGTGAATCCCTGCCGTGTATTTTGTTGTCATGTTTGGTGGCTGTAGCATGTTCATCTCATTGCATTTAGATGCCTACTTGCTGTAAATCGCAGACCGGTGTCAATTTTTAAACGCTTGCCATTTCCAAACCGTAACTCCGATTCCGGCATTCTTTATATCGTTTTCAAGCGGTTTCATCTCATCTTTCAAGTGGCATCCTTGTAATTCCAAGTTGAGGCCAGGTTTATGCATTTCCTATCATATCTTGCATTTTGCATCCCGCATCGCATCTCGCATAGCATATCATCATTGCATCATATCGCTTGATCCTTGCACGTGGTTGATTGTGTCCTTGTTGCTTGTTTTTCTTGTTTGGGTAGAGACGGTAGACGAGTTCGCTACCGAGGAGCCCGTTGAGTTTGCTTGTGAGGTTCCAGTCAACTCTGACAACTGTGCAGGCAAGATGATCATACCCTCGAAACTACTATCTTTGCTATGCTAGTTTGCTCGCTCTTTTGCTATGCCAATGCTACGATGCCTACCTTTTTCTTGTCAGCCTCCCAATTTCCATGTTGAACCTCTAACCCACCATTCTCCTAGCAAACCGTTGATTGGCTATGTTACTGTTTTGCTCAGCCCCTCTTATAGCGTTGCTAGTTGCAGGTGAAGATTGAAGGCCGTTCCTTGTTGGAACATCTTTTATTTACTTGTTGGGATATCATTATATTATCTTGCTATCTTAATGCATCTATATACTTGGTAAAGGGTGGAAGGCTCGGCCTCTCGCCTAGTGTTTTGTTCCACTCTTGCCGCCCTAGTTTCCGTCATATCGGTGTTATGTTCCCAGATTTTGCGTTCCTTATGCGGTTGGGTTATAATGGGAACCCCTTGATAGTTCACCTTGATTAAAGCTTTTCCAGCAATGCCTAACCTTGGTTTTACCATTTTCCACCTAGCCTTTTCTTTCCCTTGGGTTCTGCAGACTCAAGGGTCATCATTATTTTAACCCCCCCGGGCCAGTGCTCCTCTGAGTGTTGGTCCACCTGTCAGCTACCGGTGGCCACCAGGGGCAACTCTGGGCTGGCCTACCCGTACCTAAGACAATCTGAGTGTGCCCTGAGAAAGAGATATGTGCAGCTCCTGTCGGGATTTGTCGGCACATTCGGGCGGTGTTGCTGGTCTTGTTTTAACCTGTCGAAGTGTCTTGAATAACCGAGATACCGAGTCTGATCGGAACGTCTTGGGAGGAGGTTTATTCCTTCGTTGACCGTGAGAGCTTGTCATGGGCTAAGTGGGGACTCCCTTGCAGGGATTTGAACTTTCGAAAGCCGTGCCCGCGGTTATGGGCAGATGGGAATTTGTTAATGTCCGGTTGTAGATAACTTGAACCTTAACTTAATTAAAATGAATCAACTGAGTGTGTTACCGTGATGGCCTCTTCTCGACGGAGTCTGGGAAGTGGACACGGTGTTGGAGTAATGTTTGCAGGTTGCTCTCTAGTTTCTCGCTCGCGCTTTGCCTCCTCTTCTCGTTATCTTTTGCGAATAAGTTAGCCACCATATTTGCTAGTCACTTGCTGCAGCTCCACATATTTACCTTGCCTTACCTATAAGCTTAAATAGTCTTGATCGCGAGGGTGCGAGATTGCTGAGTCCCTGTGGCTCACAGATTACTATTACACCAGATGCAGGGCCCGATGATTCCGCTCCAGGAGACGCGTTTGATCTCAAGTGGGAGTTCGACAAAGACTCTCAACGTTACTATGTTTCCTTTCCTGATGATCAGTAGTGGTGCCCAGTTGGGGGTGATTGGGACCGTGTCGCATGTTGGGTTCTCTTTTATTTTGGCGCCGTAGTCGGGCCATGAGTGTTTGGATGTTGTAATGTTCTTTATGTACTTGATTGATGTGGCGAGTGTAAGCCAACTATGTTATCTCCCCTTTCATTCTCATTACATGGGATGTTTGTGAAGATTGCCTAACTTGCGACATATGCCTTCAATGCGATTATGTCTCTAAGTCGTGCCTCGACACGTGGGAGCTATAGTCGCATCGAGGGTGTTAAAGTGGGTTAGAGGATTGACATGGAAATATGGGAGGCATGATAAAGCAAGTGGTAGGTAGCGCGGCATAGCAATAGAGCGAACAACTAGCAAGCAAAGATAGAAGTGATTTCGAGGGTATGGTCATCTTGCCTGCAAAGTTCTCCAAGTTGTCAAAAGCTTGCTCCTCGTTAGCGTACTCAACAGGTTCCTCGATCACGTACTCGTCTCCCGGATCTACCCAAACTAAGAACACAAGCAAAGGACCAACAATCAATCACGGTGCAATGCACAAACCATATGATGCAAAACATGGCATGATATGCAAGACATGATATGCAATGCATATGCGTGCTCCGGAAGAGAAAGAATGATCAAGGCATCAACTTGGCAAACCAAGGTGCCGCTGGAAAGATGAGATGATTTCGGTCGAAATCGATATAAAGATCACCGAAAACGGATGCACGGTTTGCAAATGGCAAGCAAAACAAGAATGGCACTATTCCGCGATTAACAACACGATGCCACTTAGAATGCAAGAAGAAACTAAGCTACTGCACCCCAACTTAACAACAAAATATATGGCAGTGATGTACACAAGATGCTTGACAAAACATGAAGAATGAGCTACGGCTGAATCCCACAAGTGTAGGTTCAAACAAGCATGACAAAAGTGCAAAAGATATGAGCATCACAGACTTGGAGAAATACTAACATGCCAGAAATAACATCAGGAAGCAATGTTTAGAGCAAGCAAAAATCATACTACAGGAACAGATCATGGCAATGCAAGGTATGGCATGAATCTACTAAATGCATAGAACAAAAGTCTCTTACTGATCATGAGCCAAAAAGGCACAGAAGATATGATAGTACCCATGTAAACATAGCAAGTTTTATTAACAGTTTCAGACTTTGCAGAAAACAGAGCATGGCATAAACAGAATTATGAAGGCAACTTTGCGAGCTCCAATCACTCAGCACAAAGCATTGCATGAAAAAACAAGCATAGAATCTGCAAGATGACATGTTCATGAAGCTAACCATGGCAAGAGCAAGTTCATAGCATGCATGGATCACTAGCAACAACCATGGCAAAACTGATTAACATGTAAACAATCTGCCAGGAACATTTTATAGCAAAAGTAGAGCAAGATTAGGACATGCTAGGGCACTCCATAATTGCAAACAGGGGCATGGATGGATAGATCCTAACCATATGTCCAAAACACCCTTACTGAAGATACTCAAAACAAGCATGGATCTCTCTATAGCATCAAGTTTACATGGCATAAAAATAACAGCAGAACAAGGACTTAGCAAAATCCTAAGTCCTTGAAAACAGCAATATCATGAAGCCTAGTTTGCATGCTTGTGCTAGTCACCACATTGATCACAAAACTACAAGACAAGCACCCCTGTAAATATGGCATGGCATAGTCCAAAACACATGTAGAGCACATGCTCATAAGAAGCACACATCAAGTCTAGCAAAAATGACAAATCACCTTAAACTGATAAGTAGCAGCAGTAACCATTTTATAGCACTATTGCATCAATGATTAGGGCATCAAAATGAACTCAAACAAGCATGCCCCAATGGAATGAAATGAAGAGCATCTCACAATGAACATTTTGATATCTCATATGCATGAAACAGAGCTACGGTCATGGAGTTATGGGGCAATGAACAGGGCATAAAATCATCACAGAAAAAGGACTTATAAGGCAAACAGGGTCAACCCTTTTGGATCTAGGGTTCTAGGCGAGCAATCCGAGGTTCGCCGGGGGAGCTGGCCGGAGTTGGAGGTCGCGGTGGCACGGGACTTGCCGGATCCGAGGGCTCGCCGGAGCGCGGCAGAGAGGAGGTGCGAGCGCGGTGGTCGAGCCTCCCGTGAGGAGGCCGGGCAGCGGAGGTCGGGCGGCGCCGGTGGAGGAACCTGGCGGCGTCGGTGGAGCTAGTCGATGGGGCGGCGTGGTGGTCGCGGGATCCGGGCGGCGGCGGAGAAGAGGCGCCAGGCGATGGGGACGCGTGGGGGAGGCGCGGGGGCGCAGAGGCGGCGATGGGCCAGGCGGGCGGCGAGGAGCCACGTGGAGCGCCGCGAGTGGCCGGGCGGTGGAGGCGGACGCGTCCGGCGGACACGGCCGTGTCCGGCGGCGCGGGAGGAGCGGGGCTAGGGTTTTGTATCCGGAAATTTCGGGGGATGCACATATTTATAGGTAGGAGGAGGTAGGAGTGTCTAAATGGAGTGTAGTTTTCGCCCACACGATCGTGATCCGACGACGGAGGACATGGAAGTGGTTTGGATGGGTTATTGGGCCGTTTTGGAGGGGTGCTGGGCTACAACACACAAGAAGCCTTCACGGTTACCTGGTTAACCGTTGGAGTATCAAACGGACTCCAAATGGGACGAAATTTGACAGGTGATCTACCTGTGGTGTACCAAGGCCACTTGGCAAATCTCGGTCCATTCCGAGAATGTTTAACACCCACTCACGAAAAGAGACAAAAGGGGTGTGCCGGTGCACGTAGGAGTGTCGGATTACAAAACGGACAACGGGGAAAATGCTCGGGTGCATGAGACGAACACGTATGCAAATGAGATGCACATGAAGACATGATATGATATGCATGACATGAACGAAATGCAAAACGAAGACAAAACCCAACCACAAAGGGAATCTCATAACTTAAAGCCGAAAATGGCAAGAGCCGGAATTACAATTATGGCAAGTTACATCCGGGGTGTTACATCCGGGAATAATATCCGGCTCTATAGAACATTGTGCGTCACAAGGGCGATACTATTGCCACTGTAATGAAATCATTTCCGCCAAATGTGATGTTCAGAAGAGATTTAATTGGACCCAGACTCCAATTGTTGTACATCCTGCTTCAACGGTTGTCCACGGTGCAATTGTCAAATGGGTCTAATGTATTTCGATGGAACCTACATGAGAATGGACAACTCTCAGTGGATTCTATGTATAGAGCGTTAATCCAGTCTGATATGCCAATTGATAATAATAAGAAGATCTGGAAGATGAAGATACCTCTTAAGAATAAAATATTTGCATGGTATCTTCATCGCGGAATCATTCTTACTAAAGATAACCTTATCAAGAGGAATTGGCATGGAAGTCCCCGATGTGTTTTTTGTCATCATGATGAGACAATAAAACATTTATTCTTTCAATGCAAATTGGCTCGGTCTATATGGTCAGTCATCCAGATAGCTTCTGGTCCGGTCTATAGTGTTGATAATGTATTTGGCAACTGATTATATGGAATTGATCACAGGTTTAGAACTCTTCTTAGAATGGGAGCCCTTGCCGTTATTTGGTCGCTTTGGCTATGTAGAAATGATAAGGTTTTTAAGGATAAAAGTACTTCTCTAATGCAGGTTATCTACATCTGTACCGGGACTCTTCGTTTATGGTCCTCTCTACAACGTGTGGAGAATCGAGACTTATTTACGGAGATGTGTACACGATTGGAGAATACGACGAGGGATACTTTTATCCAACATGGATGACAACATGATCTTAGGATTGGCCCACCTCCGCTTTAGGCGTTATACGGACTCTATCTTTGTATTTTACCTTTTTATTTTTTGTTTGTGCGAAAGGACTTTGTTTAGCTATGTGCATCTTAGTTATGGAGAGGCCGGGTGTAATGATTAAATCTTTTAAGGCCTCCTTTCGTTCATAGGATAGGAACGTTATAGGAATAGAAAAATCATAGAAAGTGAGATGTATCTCAATTTCTATAGCTTGGCAGACTAGTTCCTAACTGACTTGATAGTGCGATGAGCTTACTTGCTCTAGTTCTATCCTCAGGATTTACTTACCTGAGTACCTAGCACCGAGGATCAATGTAATTTACTTTCGATCGAGACATTCGGATTTGCCGATGAAGAGTACTGCCTTGGAGGGGCAGGGGTTGTAGGGGAAGAACCAACCTTTTGTAGGTAGTAAAACATCTCACTTAGTAACTAAATTAGAGTTCGATCTTTTATGTTTGTGTTGTCTATAGAGAAAGAGATGTCATTTGATGCATAAGATATGATTTTTTTCCATTGAGTCTTAGTTAATGTTTTTTTCCTCCAAAGTGTGAAGGATTGTTTCCTATCCTATATAGGAATAGGAATCCATTCCTATAAATGAAAGGGTTTCAAAAGAAATTTTCCTATACAAATCTCATCTTATAGAAATTCTATGAGATTCCTACGAATCAAACGAGGGCTAAGTAATAAATCGCCTCTTTTTAAAAAAAATGTTTTTTCTCCAGCGAGGGGAGTTGCTCTAAAATGTTTTGAAGCCTGCGTGTACGGCGACTGTGCTGAGTTGCTCCTGCCTGCGTAGGTCCACCAACAGCGACAGAGACAGACGGACGGACACACCCAGAGAGCTTCCTTTTCCCACAGCGCCGACGGTGTCATCCAACCCACCATCTTGCCCGAACAACCCTCCTCCCTCCACTCCTTCCATTCCATTTCCACCCATCCACGCGCGCTCGCACGCCGCCACAGAGGAATCGTTCTGGCATTCCCGTTCCGCCTCCGCCGTCGTCGTCGCACTCCTCTGCTGGGCCACCATAGAACGGAGATCCACCCGGGCTTGGAGGATTGGTTTCTTCGGTTGGTGACGAGCCCTAACTTGTCTGGATTGCTCCCCGAGTGTGCCCCTCTTTTGGCCCTCTTCTTTGTTTTGCCGTCAGTGCGGGCAAGCTGGTTCAAATGTTTCTTTCTTCAACGCTCCATCCCCGCCAGCCTTTTGTCGCGGATTTGTTCGTTTTCTACTTGGTGGAGTAATAATGGCCGGAGGTTTATTTTCCCATATTATTTGTGTCTTGTTCGGCCCGCGTTGTCCGGATCTTGTGTTGGTTTATGTAAACTTTGCAGTATTTTTAGTTCTTGGACTGAGAAATTTGCCTGGATCTGGCACGAGCATCTGGATCTGCAGATGCACGCATTGCTGCGTGATGACGCCTTCCATAGTACAACTGAGCTTTTCTCAGTCTAGCGATTAGAATGATGATGAGTTGCACTTAAATATGAGCTCACACCAAGTTATGGATTATATATGCATTGGAGTTAAGTAGAGTAGAAAGAATCTCCCACTCAATAGCTTGGTGGAGTGGACTGTAGGTTGTTCAATGTGTTCCTCCATCGCTTCTTGTTCGAATTGAGCTGTCCGGTAGGTTTTTGCTGGAGCTTTAAGCTATACCTACTTCAAGATCTAGTGTTGTTGTTGTCATTTTTGGTTGTTTATTCCACTGCTGAAAATCATTTGGAAGACTCATTCCTGCTTTTGATGTAACCATCGCTATCAATTTTTTGTGCGAATACTTTAGCTCCCTCCGCGAATTTTGCATGTTTTACCGGGGCTTGTCTGTATTGTTTAACTTCCTTTTGGAAGGAGCTGAGCATTAGTTTATCACAAAAGTGTGGGTTGCCCCCAAAATTAAGGCGCTGCTAAATCAGATGGTTTGCTTTTGATGACTACTGCTTCTGTCTGTTTTGGCTGTAAATTTCTGCTAGTAAGACTCTGGGGCGGCTGTGTAGTTTCACCCTGCTTAAGAGTAAGAACACAACATTACCACAATTAATTCGCTTCTCACTGCCTACCCGCCCATTCTACAAAATAAAATTCCTATTGTTCTGCCATTTGTTTGACGGAATATGTTGAGTTAGCGATGAACTATTTATTCCACAACAAGTAGCTAGTTGTTTCCTTTTGCAAATCGCAGTTACTATGATGCTTGCATGGTGAAATCATAGCTACATGCTCTAAGGTATCTGCAGATTTACATTTGCTACTTTTGGTAGGATTTATTCCGTAATTAATGGTTCTATATTTTGGAAGTTTTAGACCATCAGTCGCCTTGAACTATTTGAGCTGCTACAATCTGTTGGGACTTGGCAGAACTCTGTGAGATCGTTCTTCCATCTAAAGTTCTTCCAAGTCCCATCTTTAGTAATCGTATGTACTGGGTGGTTCTATGTACCGAGTTTCTCTTGTTTTGTATTCTGGTGCAGTTTGTTTTATAATTCTTCATCTGAATGGGATAATTATGAATCTTATGTGCATACCCCTTTTTGTACAACCAAATTGACGTTGCATTTGTTTGATATGTTTTCCTTCAGGTGCTGATGCAAGGTGTTTGTTGTATCTGAGAATTCAGAATATGGGTTCTCGGTTTCCATCCCACCAATTAAGTAATGGGCTTTATGTCTCTGGGCGACCTGAGCAACCAAAGGAGAAGGCTCCGGTTGTTTGCTCTGCAGCTATGCCATACACTGGGGGTGACATCAAGAAATCAGGAGAACTAGGGAAAATGTTTGATCTCCATGCTGAGAAGTCACGGAAATCTGGCCCTTTGGGTAATCAACCTTCAAGGAATACTTCATTTGGTGGTGCTGCTTCCAATTCTGGACCAGTATCTAGTGCTGCTTCTCGATCCAACTACTCTGGCTCTATTTCAGCAGCGGTTCCTGGCACTGGAGGTTCGGCAAGGGCAAAATCTAATTCTGGACCGCTCAATAAGCATGGAGAACCAACAAAGAGATCCTCTGGCCCCCAGTCAGGAGGAGTGACCCCAATGGCTCGCCAGAATTCTGGCCATCTACCGCCTATTCTTCCGACAACTGGGCTCATCACATCAGGACCTATCTCCTCTGGACAGTTGAACTCATCTGGTGCTCTACGAAAAGTATCAGGCACTCTTGATTCTACTGTTTCGATGAAGATGCGTGCCACCTCTTCTGCTTACAACCCGGCTGTTACAAATCTTAATGAGCAAAATAGCTACTCAATTAAGGCCAGTTTGCCAAAGCCGATACTATGGGCGGCTATTCTGCTCTTTGCGATGGGGTTCATAGCAGGTGGCTTCATTCTAGCTGCTGTTCATAATTCGATTTTGCTGGTAGTTGTTGTGGTGATATTTGGATTTGTTGCTGCGCTCTTGGTTTGGAACATTTGCTGGGGAACAAGAGGCATGACTAGGTTTGTCAGTCGCTATCCTGATGCTGATCTTAGAATTACGAAAGATGGAGAGTATGTGAAGGTCACAGGGGTATGTGTAATGCTGGTCACCTTTTTGGACTCATTAAATTATTTCATCTATTCATTCCTTCCCTTAATGTTTTACATTTAATTTTCTGCTTTCTGTTTTTGTCATATATTTGTTCGCTATTGTTACAATTTAGAAGTAATTCTCAAATTACATTGTTTCTTTGCCAGTTCTGGTGTGTTGCTGAATTGCATTGTTAACTCGTAATGTAGCAATGCTACGTGTGTCTCACATGCACTGTTTAGTTTAGAAAAATGAGAAGGTCATTTAAAGTTTCAAAAAAATGCAGCAAAAATTCAGTCATGTACATATGGTAGTATTACTATGTAGGTGCAAGCATATATTATGCACTAAATTTTTGTGCACTAAGTTTTTTTTCTTTTTGCACAAGACACAAGCATATGCATGCTTGTACCCCAAACATAAAGTCTACACATAATACTCACTCATCTGCATGTGCAATTGTTTTTAGATCTTTTTGAAAGAATGGAAAATATTATTTTTGTTCCAGGAGCACATGCTACCAAGGTCACTTAGTCACCACGCTACTAGCTGTTTCAGTATTACTTCCTCCGTCCCATAATATAAGAGCGTTTTTCATACTAGTATAGTGTAAAAAATGCTCTTATATTATGAGACGGGGGGAGTAAGGTAATTCATACATAGGTTGGCAGAATACCGCAGATGGTTCCAAAAAGTAAACTTGGTCGCAGAGATCCATACCATGACAAGACAACATATATTATGCTTAAAGAGAGATGTGATGTTTTCCTAGTACAAGGACATGAATTCAATTGTGCATCTTGTAATAATATATTCATTTCTCCATAATTTTTTTCATTGTTAGCTTATGGTCATAACTGTTTTAAGCAGTAGCGCTTTTATATTCAGTAGTAATAGGATCTTATTTATCGTATTTAACTTGACAGGTTGTTACTTGTGGAAATTTCCCCCTTGAGTCCTCATTTCAAAGGGTTCCAAGATGTGTATACACTTCGTCCTGCTTGTATGAGTATAGGGGTTGGGACTCAAAAGCTGCCAACACTCAGCATCGCCGATTTACTTGGGGATTACGTTCAATTGAAGTGAGTTTCTTATTAGCTAGAATTTTTCATCACCAAGATGATGTGGATCTCATAATCCTACAATAATGAGGCAATATAAGGATTTAACTGAAAATCCCAACTATTGCAACTCTTATTGTTAATAATTTTTCCTCTTACATTTACCTTTTGGATACAACTACTGCAGCGGCATGCGGTCGATTTCTACATCTCTGATTTCCAATCTGGGTTGCGAGCATTGGTCAAAATAGGATACGGTGCAAGGCTAATCCCATATGTCGATGAAGCTGTTGTTATTGACATAAATCCAGAAAACAAGGACATGTCCCCTGAATTTTTGAGATGGCTACGGGAAAGGAACCTCTCAAGTGATGATCGTATAATGCGCCTAAAAGAAGGGTATTACTGTTTCTTGTTCTGGCTTTTGCACCTCTATCGTATTCATAGCTACCCATTTCATTTGACATGGATGTTTACATCGCAGTTACATTAAGGAGGGAAACACTGTTAGTGTCATCGGTGTTGTTCAAAGGAACGATAATGTGCTGATGATTGTTCCACCACCTGAACCCTTCAACACTGGTTGCCAGTGGGGCAAGTGCCTCCTCCCAACTAGCCTTGATGGACTAGTCTTAAGATGTGAAGACACGTCGAACGGTGATGTAATTCCAGTATAGCTATCTAGCCTCGTTCTGGCAGTTCACCTGGGGAAAAGGGAAAACAATATTTGACTTTGGGTTCATTTTATGGATTGAAAAATGTGCAAATGCAAGGTGTGATTAAGGTTTAGTACAATATTGATAGTCAGTTGCCCACGGCTTGATTGTGTAGTATTTTTTTGCATTTTGCTCTTTTTTGGTTGGGCAATGAATACTTGTAAGATTGATGGCTTCAGTACTACCATGGAGCTCTTTGGAGTTAGAGTGGAACCATGTTCATATGTCTTTTTTTTTTTTTTTTGGTTTGTAGCATTACAGCATCATAAACCATTCTCCAGTTCCCCTATCTGTATCTATACTTTATACACAACTCCAGCTCTCATGGTAGATATGTTCTCATCGAGGATGAAGCTCCGTCAATTTATCTTTACCAGGGTTTGTTGTGTCACTATCATCATGTCAATTTATCTTTACCAGGGTTTGTTGTGTCACTATCATCATGCTGAGCGCATGCTTACATGAGCAGACATGTTGCACTTTAGAGCAACTCCAATGGTGTAGGATCTAGAAGTAGATGTGTCTAGAGGGGGGTGATTAGACACTTAGTGCTAAAGTTGCAATTTTTATGCCTTTTTGGTTTGAGTGGAGTTTTAGACACAATTTCAACATACACAATACATATCAAGCAAGCATGCAAAGAGTATATGAGCAGCGGAATGTAAAGCATTCAACTTGCAAGAATGTAAAGGAAAGGGTTTGGAGAATTCAAACGCAATTGGAGACATGGATGTTTTTCTCGTGGTTCGGATAGGTGGTGCTATCCTACATCCACGTTGATGAAGACTTCAACCCACGAAGGGTAACGGTTGCGCGAGTCCACGGAGGGCTCCACCCACAAAGGGTAACGGTTGCGCGAGTCCACGAAGGGCTCCACCCACGAAGGGTCCACAAAGAAGCAACCACCCACAAAGGGTCCACGAAGTAGCAACCTTGTCTATCCCACCATGGCCATCGCCAACGAAGGACTTGCCTCACTAGCGGTAGATCTTCACGAAGTAGGCGATCTCCTTGCCCTTACAAACTCCTTGGTTCAACTCCACAATCTTGTCGGAGGCTCCCAAGTGACACCTAGCCAATCTAGGAGACACCACTCTTCAAGAAGTAACAAATGGTGTGTAGGTAATGAACTCCTTGCTCTTGTGCTTCAAATGATAGTCTTCCCAACACTCAACTCTCTCTCATAGGATTTGGATTTGGTGGAAAGAAGATTTGAGTGGAAAGCAACTTGGGGAAGGCTAGAGATCAAGATTCATATGGTAGGAATGGAATATCTTGGCCTCAACACATGAGTAGGTGGTTCTCTCTCAGAACATAAGAGTTGGAATTGTGTATGTGTTCTGATGGCTCTCTCCACGAATGAAGAGGAGGTGGAGGGGTATATATAGCCTCCACACAAAATCCAACCGTTACACACAGTTTTCCAATCTCGGTGGGACCGAATCAACAAACTCGGTCGGACCGAAAAGGTAAACCTAGTGACCGTTAGAGATTTCGGTGGGACCGACTGGATCAACTCGGTGGGACCGATGTGCTAGGGTTAGGGTAAATCCAGAACTCGGTTTGACCGATTACTCAGACTCGGTGGGACCGATTTGGGTAACAAGTGAAACTGAGATTTGGTCAAGCAAACTCGGTGGGACCGATTACATATCTCGGTGGGACCGAGAATATTGCAATGGGTAACAGAGAGTTTGCAAGCCCATCTCGGTGAGACCGAACTGATTAGTGTTTGGCAGTGGTTTATGACAAGTGAAACTCGGTGGCGCCGGATAGAAAGAATCGGTAGGTCCGAGTTTGGCTTTGGGTTTAGGTCATATGTGGAAGTGGGAAAGTAGCTGAGGATTTTGGAGCATATCATTAAGCACATGAAGCAAGAGGCTCATTAAGCAACACCTCATCCCTCCTTGATAGTATTGGCTTTTCCTATGGACTCAATGTGATCTTGGATCACTAAAATGTAAAATGAGGAGTCTTGAGCTTTAAGCTTTAGCCAATCCTTTGTCCTTAGCATCTTGAAGGAGTTCCCACAACCTTTAGTCCATGCCACTCCATTGTTGAACTTATCTGAAACATGCTAGATAGAAATGTTAGTCCAACAAGAGATATGTTGTCATCAATTATCAAAACCACCTAGGGAGCACTTGTGCTTTCAAATGGGGCCACCCATTTCTTCCGCCGCCGTCCGTTAGGGTTGGTGCGGACACAAAAGGCGGCCCAACACGCCGACCCAAACGGACACGCGTTCGCTTTTCATCCGCGGACACGAGACGGACGCGCGCTCGCCCTCTCCCCTCTCGGGCCTGTTGTTCGGTGGCACATTACCCTCTCCCCATTCAACAGCGCACCCTCGCCTGCCTCCTTTGTCACCGACACCGCCGGCCAGTTCAACATAGATAGTACCATATATAGTTCATAGCATAGACTGTTAAAGAAAAGATGAACTACTCACCAACACCGCCGGCCAGTTCAACATAGATAGTACCATATATAGTTCATAGCATAGACTGTTAAAGAAAAGATGAACTACTCGCCATGGTGGCCGAATAATATAAGGATACATAGATAGTTCATAGCATAGACTGTTAAAAGAAAAGATCAATTACTTGTCGTTTTCCGACTCCGACTCGGTAATGTCCTTCTCCGACGTCTGAATGTAGGCGTCAGCATACCGCTCGTCCTCGAAGTCCCAGGACGACGCTTCTCCTAACTTCATGTTCAATTGAGCGGCCTGCTTCCGCGCACGCTTGTCCTTCCGATAGGCGGCTCGCTCCCTCCTCCTCGCCTTCCTCTCCATCCTCCGTTATTTGTAGAACTGGCGCTCGTTGATGATGTCCTGCGGGAAGCGTTCGCGCCACATCGCCATGGCTTCCACGTCCATCCCGGCGATGGCGAGGCGACGCTGCCGCCTCTTGTTGTCACAACGATCCTCGTCGGTGAAAAGTCGCGGGAGAGGCGCGAGATCCTGCGCCCGCTGGCTCGTTGACACGTCGGGAAAATTCATCTCCCGACGAGGCCGCCAGAGGCGCCACGCTGCCGCGTCGTACGCGCGGGCCGCCTCCTCTGCGGTGTCGAAGGTGCCGAGATTGAGGCGTTTTTCGCCAAACCAGATTTCGGAGGAGAAGGCGCCGGAGCGGCGCTCGCGGACTCCGCGAAAATCCGAAGCGCCCAGGCGGCGCATCGACATAGTGGCGCAGAGGCGGCGAGGCGAGTGAGAGGCGGCGAAGTGAGTGGGCGGCCGACAGAGTATGGAGGGAACGCCTTCTTAATAACGCGAGCCGGACGTGGCCCGCCAAAACCAGCGCGCGCTAGGGCGCTCAATTCCCCGCACGCGCGATCCTTTCCCGCACGCTGGAGCGCCAAAACCAGGGCGACGACATGGCCGCTGGCATGATCTATGGCCATGGGCCTTTTTCTAAAAATTGCGCGCGAACATGAAATGGATCAGCGCGTTGGGCGCCCTGCCGACTCAAATCTAAAAGAGGCCAGACGCCGAGCGGGCGGCCGACCCAAACGGACAAAAAACGAACGAAATCGCTGTCCGTTTGGGTCGCCCCATTGGAGTTGCTCTTACTATCTGTGTCGGTGGACATTCCCTTCCCGTTTTCGTGTGGAAGTTCCTTAGGGCGTTGGCATTTTCGTGTGGAAGTTCCTTAGGGCATCTCCAACGTGGTTTGCTAAATGTTTGGTTCCGACATTTTTTGCCATCCAATGTCGGTCGCTAAATTTTTCTGGACTTTTGCGGATGCTTGAAATTCTACAAATCGGAACCAAACCTATGGGAGGTTTTGGGGACTTGTCTGGATGCTTGAAATCCTACAAACGGGAATAAAACCTACAAACCGGAACAAACCTATGGGAGGTTTTGGGGAATCAGGACATTGGACATCCACCACGTGTGCATTCGACATCGCGACACAAAAAACCCACCCAGAGCCTTTTTCCCACTATGTCCGTTCCCCTATGCTCTCTATCAGCACCCTTGGCCGCTCCATCAAGTCACCACCCCCACCTTGGCATACGTCGTCGTTCTACCTTGGATTTCCGCGGCACACAAATACCATTGGCCTTGCTGCCGTTGTCCATGGTAGATGCCATGCCCACACAAGTGCTAGGCCAAATGTCATAGCGGAATATTTGACATTGTTGTTGTTGACTTTGAAGAAAATATTATGACTGCGTATCACCACCCCCCGCCTTTGTATACGTCGTCGTTCTACCTTGGATTTCAGCGGCACACAAATACCATTGGCCTTGTTGCCGTTGTCCATGGCAGATGCCATGCCCACACAAGTGTTAGGCCAAATGTCATAGCGGAATATTTGACATTGTTGTTGTTGAATTTGAAGAAAATATTATGACTGCGTATTCGGTGAAGGAGGATGAATTGTTGTCTTGCCGCTGTTGTCCATGGCTGATGCCATGCCTGCACAAGTGTTAGGCCAAATGTCACAGCAGAATATTTTGACATTGTTGTTGTTGACTTTGAATAAAATATTATGACTGCACACTCGGTGAAGGAGGATGAATTGTTGTGTGATGCGTCGTTGGCCATAAGTGTAGAGTTTCAAGGCATGAAGCATACTGCGAGGTGGTTAGTCCAATGATGGTATACCATTCAAAAAGCCGCCAACAAGTATCACAGTGTGTATGCACAAGTGAGAGGAAGATGGCCAAGGAGCGCGTCGCTCGAAGAGCTCGTAAGTTTTGTGTCTTGTTGCTCTACGCTTTTATATAGAAAATGAGAAAATATGCAAACAAAATAGAAGAAACAAATGTATATATATAGGATATTATATTATATATTCCTAGGTTAGATTCATTATCTAATCCGATATATGGATATGGAATTCCCTTCTATGTAGTTCGGACAATTCACATTATCATTTCAATTTGATTTCAATTTGTACTTTTTAGTTACTTTACTTCTCCCCAATAGAGCTTAGAAGTAAGAATTTATTGGTTGATTGTATCCTTAACCATTTCTTTTTTTTGACACGAGGAACTACTCACCATGAATCCACTAATTGCTGCTGCTTCTGTTATTGCTGCTGGATTGGCCGTAGGGCTTGCTTCTATTGGACCTGGAGTTGGTCAAGGTACTGCTGCAGGACAAGCTGTAGAAGGTATTGCGAGACAGCCAGAAGCAGAAGGTAAAATACGAGGTACTTTATTGCTTAGTCTACCTTTTATGGAAGCTTTAACAATTTATGGACTAGTTGTGGCACTAGCGCTTTTATTTGCGAACCATTTTGTTTAATCTTAAAAAAAATTCTTTCAATTTCGATTAGATACTTTTTTCTTTTTTTAGTAAATTGGTATTTGCTTCCGCAATTCCAATTTTATTTATTTACTCATTGTTGTAACCCGGTGATAATATCATTATCTACCCTCGTACGGGCGTGATGTTCTTCCATAGTACGGAATACAAACCCTTCACAATGATGCACTGTTGAATGAAGCTCAACGGCATGCCAAGTGGTTGAACAACATGTTCCTATGAAGAGTTATAAGCTCGAGGAGAGAAAGCTTGGGACTAAGGCGGCTTTTGGGGTCAATGAAATTGAAGAACTTGCTGAATATCTTTCGAGGAGTGCTTTCAGATTTAGAAGTACTTTTGAATTGCTATTGATCTAGATACATTTGTCAAAGTGATCAGAGGCGGTCATTTGGTATAGTTTTATTCATTTTCTTAGGAAAAAGGGGGCATCCATTTGGTTTATGGGGTTGGAAGGCCTTCACCCCTATTCATGTCCGCGGACACGTCCACACGTATCCGTGGATATTTGTTGGTGTCCATTTTGATGGACCGTATTGGAGTTGCTATTACATGTCTTTCGTTTGCCATGTGAAGCAACAAAGTCATATCTCGTTTTTCTAGATGACAATACCTCCAAATACAAAATTATAACATTTATCTTTTGTCCATATGAAAATAACCTCCAAATACAGAATCAAAAGGTTTCATAGACTTCGATGCCTTGCGGGTTTGCGGCTCCACCTCAAGGAAGAGGTTTGTCTTGCGCTTCTTCGCCTTCTCGGACGCGTTGACGAAGTCGGTTCTCCCAACCTTTGCTTGGTCGGGACACATGAGGTGGAAAGCCATCGCCCTCGCAACCTTGGCACGTTTGTTCACCGGTGCAAAGAGCTTGGCCAAAATGACCTCATGGGTGCCGAACTTCTCCAACATACTGCCATCGCGCATGCTATGGTGGAAGGTGACCATGACAGACTGCTGTTTGATCTTAGGAATGGAGTTTCAAAGATTGCAGAATCACTGAATGAACAATCTTAGTGATTCTCATTTTGCCTACTTGACGACATAGAGACCACTCTGACATGCCCTGGAAGTTGGACACAAACTGCCGACAGAGATCCTCCCATGAGGTAATGAAAGAGGCCGACAAGTTCATAAACAATGATCAGACGGATCCTTTGAGGGCCATGGGGAACCAGTTTGCCATGGCCTTTTCACTTCCTTTGGCCGCTGATACGTCCATTTTGCATCATGTTTTACTACTGTTATTTATAATGTTTTGGATCAGTATTTCACTTTATGATGCAATTATAATTCATTTTCTCTCTTATTATGCAAGATTTATATGAAGAGGGAAATTGCCGGCAGCTGGAATTCTGGACCTGAGAAGAGCTACAACAGAGATAGATATTCTCTGGAGCTCCAAATGACCTAAAAATTTACGTATAATTATTTTGGAATTAATAAAAAATAGTGAAAGAAGAAATACTAGGAGGGGCCCCACCAGTGAGCCACAAGCTCAGGTGGCGTGCCTCCCGGGGCGCGCCATGTGAGCTTATGGGCACCAGCATGCCTCCGTGGCCCTCCTTCTCCTACA
This sequence comes from Triticum urartu, assembly GCF_056163025.1. Lineage (NCBI taxonomy): Eukaryota > Viridiplantae > Streptophyta > Magnoliopsida > Poales > Poaceae > Triticum > Triticum urartu. The sequence continues at coordinate 331,130,944 of NC_141879.1, forward strand.
TGAAGCCATTTGCCATAGAAACCAAATCAAGAGAAGACTTTCAGGATGAAGCACTGCGGTCTCGAGGTGGAACCTGGGCATGAGCACTTTTGCTCTCGGGCGGAGCAATTTCACCGGAGATACTTCCCTTTGGGAGGGGGAAATTGAAGCCACCGTCATCACCAACGATCCTCTCATCATGGAGGACTCATCTCCATCAACATCTTCACCAGCGCCATCTCATCTAAAACCCTAGTTTATTTCTTGTATTCAATCTTTGCCTCCAAACCTCAGATTGCTACCCGTGGGGTACTACTTGCTAGTAGTGTTGATTACATCTTGTAGTTGATGCTAGTTGGTTTACTTAGTGGAAGATTATTTGTTTAGATCCTTAATCATATATTATACTCCTATGACCTTGAACATGAATATGATTTGTGAGTAGTTCCATTTGTTCTTGAGGACATGGGAGAAGTCTTGTTATAAGTAATCATGTGAAGTTGGTATTTGTTCAATATTTTGATGATATGTATGTTATTCTTCCTCTAGTGGTGTCGTGTGAACGTCGACTACATGACACTTCACCATGTTTGGGCCTAGGGGAAGTCATTGTGGAGTAGTAAGTAGATGATGGGTTGCGAGAGTGACAGAAGCTTAAACCCTAGTTTATGCACTATTCCGTAAGGGACTGATTTGGATCCATATGTTTCATGCTATGGTTAGATTTATCTTAATTCTTATTTTGTAGTTGCAGATGCTTGCTAGAGGGGGTAATCATATCTGGGTTGCTTGTTCGAGTAAAAACAACACCCTAGCACTAGTCCACCCACATATCAAATTATCAAAATAGTGAACGCGAATCAACTAAAACATGATGATAGTTAATTAGACAATATTCCCATGTGTCCTCGAGAACGCTTTGCTCACTATAAGAAGTACTTTCAACTTGTCCTTTGCTAGAAAAGGATTGCCCCCCCTTGCTGCACCCTTGTTACTATTTTCACTTGCTACTTGTTATGAATTATCTTACTACCAAACTATTAGCTACTACTACTTTCAGCACTTGCAGGAAACACCTTGCCGAAAACCACTTGTCAATTCCTTCCGCTCCTCGTTGGGTTCGACACTCTTACTTACTGAAAGGATTACAATTGATCCACTATACTTGTGGGTCATCAAGACTCTTTTCTGGCACCGTTGCCGGGGAGTAAAGTGGTTTTGATAAGGAAACATTTTTATTACGAGCTGAATTTTATCTTCACTTGTCACTATGGAAGATAATCCTTTGAGGGGCTTGTTCGGGGTATGTTCACCTCGATCAGAAGTGGTAAGAGCCGCTCCTCAACTTACTGAACCTACTAAAAATATTTACTATGAAATCCCTTTGGGTATTATGGAGAAACTGTTTGTTAATCCCTATATAGGAGCTAGAACAATACATCCTAATATGCACTTAATCTATATAGATGAAATTTGTGGATTATTTAAGCTCGAAGGTTTATCAGAGGATGGAGTTAAGAAGAAAGTATTCCCTTTATCTTTGAGGGGAAGGGCATTATCTTGGTACATGGTATTGGATGACAACGGAACATGGGATCGGAACCGACTGAAGCTGGAATTCCATCAGAAATTTTATCATATGCACTTGGTTCATCGTGATCGAAATTATATATATATAATTTTTGGCCTCTTGAAGGAGAAAGTATCGCCCAAGCTTGGGGGAGGCTTAAATACATGATGTACACATGCCCCAATCATGAGCTCTCGAGGGAAATGATTATGCAAAACTTCCATGCTCGACTTTCTCATGAAGATAAAACAACACTTGATACTTCTTTGTCGGTTCCTTCACGAATATAACTATTGAATCAAATGGGATCTTATTGAAAGAATTAAACGCAACTCTGAAGATTGGGAAATCAACAAAGGTAACAAGTCAGGTATAAATCTTGAATTTGATTGCGTTAAGTCTTTTATAGAAACATATGTTTTTCATAAGGTGAGTGCAAAATATGGACTTGACTCTGAGATAGTAGCTACTTTTTGTGAATCATTTTATTCTCATGTTGATCCCCCTAAGGAGAAGCAGTTTAAATTTCACCCACCTATTGAAATTTGTGAAGAACCAATTATTGCTAAAACTGAAACAATCGCTGATACGACTAATTCTGTTGCACCTTCTACTTATATTGAGAAACCACATTTCCTTGTTAGGATTAATGAACATGCTAAGGCAACAACTGTGATCCATAAGAGTAATACTACAACACCTAAACCCTTTGGACAAATTAAGGTGGAACCTAATATTGCAATAGTTAAAGATGTCTTAGTTGTATTGATGGGCATTTTATCTATTTTTGTAATGAAGCTACCAGAATTGCTAAACAAGCTAACTCTGAACAAGATAAGCTAGATAAGATAAGCCAGTTGTTCGTATGCCTGTTGTTTCTGTTAAGACTGGAGATCATTCTATCATGGTTTATGTGATATGGATGCTAGTATAAGTGCTATTCTATTTTCTTTATATCAAGAAGTTATGCACGATATTGCACCTGCTGAAATATTGGATATTGATGTCACTATTAAGCTTGCAAACAAAGATACTATTTCACCTCTTGGAATTATTAGAGATGTTGAAGTCTTGTGTGGTAAGATCAAATATCCTACTGATTTCTTAGTGATCGGATCACCACAGATAATTTCTGTCCTGTCATATTTGGTAGACCTTTCTTGAATACGGTTAATGCTAAATTTGATTGTGCCAAAGAAATCTTGAAGTTAAATCTGGTGATGTATCTCATGATTAATTTCTCCAAGTTTAATAGACATCCTGATGATAAAGAATTACCTAGTAAAGATGATATTATTGGTCTTGCTTCTATTGTTGTGCCTCCTACTGATCCGTTAGAACAATATATGTTAGACCATGAAAATGATATGCATATGAATGAGAGAAATGAAATAGATGAAATATTCCTTACGCAAGCACCGATCCTCAAACATAATTTGCTGGTTGAAACTTTGGGAGACCCTCTTCCACCTAAGAGTGATTGATACCCACAAGTATAGGGGATCACAATAGTTTTCGAGGGTAGAGTATTCAACCCAAATTTATAGATTCGACACAAGGGGAGCCAAAGAATACTTGCAAGTATTATCAGCTGAGTTGTCAATTCAACCACACCAGGAGATTAATTATCTGCAGCCACGTGATCAGTAGCAAAGTAATATGATAGTTTTGATAATAGTGACAACATCAATGGTAACGGTAACATTGATAGTAGTATTTTTGTAGCAAGTGCAGCAGTAACGATAACAGTAGTAACTTAGCAAGAACAATATAAGATAAATTCGTAGGCATTGGATTGGTAATTTGTTGGATGATATTCATCATGTGATAGTCATAACCTAGGGCGATACGGCACTAGCTCCAGTTCATAAACATAATGTACGCATGTATTCCGTAAATAGTCATACGTGCTTATGGAAAGAACTTGCATGACATCTTTTGTCCTACCCTCCCATTGCAGCGGGGTCCAATTGAAAACTAAGAGATATTAAGGCCTCCTTTAAATAGAGAACCGTAACAAAGCATTAACACACGATGCATACATGAACTCCTCAAACTACGGTCATCACCGGGAGTGGTCCCGACTATTGTCACTCCTGGGTTGCGGGATCATAACACGTAGTAGGTGACTATAACTTGCAAGATCGGATCTAGAACATGGATATAATGGTGATATCATAAACGGTTCAGATCTGAAATCATGGCTCCCAGGCCTAAAGTGACAAGCATTAAGCATGGCAAAGTCATATCAACATCAATCTTAGAACATAGTGGATACTAGGGATCAGGCCCTAACAAAACTAACTAGATTACATGATGAATCTCATCCAACTCCTCACCGACCAGCGAGCCTATGAAGGAATTACTCACTCCCGGTGGGGAGCATCATGGAATTGGCGATGGAGAAGAGCTGGTGATGACGAAGAATGAAGATCCCCCTCTCCGGAGCCCCAAAGAGACTCCAGATCTGGCCTCCCGATGAAGAACATGAGGTGATGGCGGCTCCGTCTTGTGGACCACGATAATTCTTTCTCCCTGATTTTTTCTGAGAAAACAAGATTTTATAGTGTCGGTCTCAGGGTCTGCGGGGCTACCAGGTGGGGACATCCCACCTGGGTGCCCGGGGGGGGGGGGGCAGGCGCACCCTAGCGGGTTGTGCCCACCCAGGTGCCCCCTTAGGTGACTCTTGGATCTAGAAATTCTCTTTTATTATATAAAAATTCCTCGTAAAGTTTCGTTCCATTCCGAGAACTTTTATTTCTACACAAAAACAACACCATGGTAGTTCTGCTAAAAACAATGTCAGTCAGGGGTTAGTTTCATTCAAATCATGCAAATTAGAGTCCAAAACAAGAGGAAAAGCATTAGGAAAATGTGACGCCCGGATAATTAAGCTACAGTGAACCTCTGCTAATGATGTCACATCACCTCAGTTACTGTTGCTAATCTCACGTTAGTTCAAAACCAATTCAAAATCCAAATTCAAGAACAAATCAAACAATTAAAGTTTTCAAAAGTCAAAACTAAAATGTTCTTATTGTGACAAATAATTCATAAGATATATTGGGGGAGAAACCAAGTCTTTATAAAATGTTTAAATGCACTAAACTAATTAAATCAGTAGCTAAAACCATTAATTAAATGCCTTTTATATTTTGTAAAATACTAAACTATATTATTTTGGGATGAAACTTTTTGTAGTTGTGACATAATTTGTAACATCAATTTAAGTGCCACTTTGGTATTTTATTAAAACTAAAATAATTAGGAACTAAAATAAAAATAAGAAATAGTAAAAGAAAACAAAAAAAAGAGAAGGAACCCTCCCTCACTGGGCTTCGGCCCAGCAGGCCACCAGGCCGCCTGTCCGGCCCAACCGGCCACCCACTCCCCCCATAACCCCCCCGCTAGCCCGGAACCCTAACCGACACCCCATTCCCCCTCTCGGTCCACTCCTAGCCTCCCCCGTTTCACTCCTCTCCCTCATCACTCCTCCCACGATCCCAATCTGGATCGGGACCCCGTCGTCCCGATGACCGCCGACGCCCGTCGCCTCCCCGACCCCAAGCCGGCGCCCCGCCACCTCGACGTCATCCCCCAGGGCCTTGCCGCCCCATCCGCGACCGCGCCGTCGCCCGACCCCGCCGGACTGCCTCGTCCCCGTCACATGCGTCCCCGCCTCCTTACCGGCTCGGCTACATCGAGCCTCGCCGACGTACACCTGCAATGGGGTGAGAACCCCATCTCCCCCTCCCTCTGTCATGCGCCGCCCGGTGCTCGTGCTCGCACCCACGACCATGACCGGCTGCGCCCGGCCGCGCCTTCACGCAGACACGCCCGCGCACTCACCGCTTGCCGTGGCCAACCGCGCCGCCCGCTACTCCCTTGAAGCTGGCCCAGGGCCGCACCCCCGACTCCCGCCTCCATCCGTGATCCCCCCTCTGCCGCGTTCGACCGCGGCCTTCAACACGCGCACCCACACTCCCTGCTCCAACTCGTGCATCCGCCCATCGCCCCGCTCACCTCGCCGGCGTGCCCGCATCCCTGCTGCACCCCGGTCCCGCCCTCACGTGTGCCACTTCTGCCCGATACGCGTCGAGGCCAACCCTCCCACGCCCCCTGCATACACGCGCACGCCCGGGCGTGAACCGCCACCACCGTCGCACCTGCTTCCGTCCGTGGCCGCTCCCGCTACCGCTCATCGCAGTCGCCCCTCCCCGGTGCCCCGGACTCCTGAAGCTGGCCGCGACCCCCCTCTGCGCCCGCCGGTGGCCTCACCGGGGTCGTGCCAGGCTGCCGCTGCCCGCTGCCGTCCGCTCGCTCGATCGGGCAAGCTCGTGCCCATGGTTGCACACCCGGTAACCCGCCCCGCCATGGCCTATGGGCCAATGATAGATGGGGCCGCCCCTGTTAAAACCAAAAACAAAACAATAAAAACATTAATAATAATTAAATTAATTAATTACCTAATTAATTAATTAGATAATTAATTAACTTAATTAACCATGCTTAATTAAACCCTAATTAACCTGAATAGTCAATGGCACGTGGGACCCACACGTCAGCAACCTAGTCAACACCTCTGTTGACTACTGACGTGATGCTGATGTAGTAATGCTATTTTCAAATTAATTTACTAATAATAGTTTAGAAATTGATTAAAACTTTGAAAATTAATATAAAAATAACTCGTAGCTCGGATGAAAATACTTTGTACATGAAAGTTGCTCAGAACGACGAGAGGATCCTAATACGCAGTCCGTTCGCCCGCCACACATCCCTAGCATAGTGAACGTGCAAAATTTCACCTCCGATTCATCTGTCTGAAAACGCGAAACACCGGGAATACTTTCCTGGATGTTTCCCCCCTTCGCTGGTATCACCTACCACCGCGTTAGGGCACACCTAGCACCGCTATTTGCTTTGTCATGCATCGACATGCATCTGTTTGCATTGTATTCATTGTTTCTTCCCCCTCTTCTCTCCGGTACACTATGAGACTGATGTCGTTGCTGCTGCCCCGATCGACTATGGTGTTGACGACTCCTCCTTCTTGCCAGAGCAACTAGGCAAGCCCCCCCTTGACCAACCCGATATCGCCTATTCCTTCTCTCTACTGCTTGCATTAGAGTAGTGTAGCATGTTACTACTTTCGGTTAATTCTATTCTGCTGCATAGCCTGTCATTGTTGCTACAGTTGTTATCCTTACCTGCAATCCTAAATGCTTAGTATAGGATGCTAGTATTCCATCAGTTGCCCTACATTCTTGTCCGTCTGCCATGCTATACTACTGGATCACTCGGGAGGTGATCACGGGTATATACTTACATACATATTATATGATACATGTGGTGAGTAAAGTCGGGTCGGCTCGTAGAGTACCCGCAAGTGATTCCGATGTGGGGGCTGAAAGGACAGGTGGTTCCATCCTGGTAGTGGTGGGCCTAGGTTCCCGACGGCCTCCGACTGTTACTTTGTGGCGGAATGACAGGGCAGGTGGTGACCACCTAGGAGACAGGTGGGCCTGGCCCTGGTCAGCATCTGCGAATACTTCAAAAAACACACTTAACGAGATCTGGATATTTGATCTGAGTCTGGCCACTGGCCTATACGCACTAACCAACTACGTGGGAACAGTTATGGGCACTCAACGTCGTGGTATCAACCGAAGCCTTCTTGACGTCAATGACTGAGCGACGCACGCCGGATTGGACTGGAATGCCTGCTCTTGTATTAGGGAGGCTAGGTCTGCTTACCAGCCGTGTTCACAACGTGCAAGTGTGCAATTGGCGATGGGCCCAGACCCCTGCGCGCATAGGATTTAGACTGGCGTGTTGACCTCTCTGTTTTGCCTAGGTAGGGATGCGACTTGTTGATCTTCCGAGGCCGGGCATGACCCAGGAAAGTGTGTCCGACCAGAGGGATCAGGTGTGTTGGGTAATGTGGTGCACCCCTACAAGGAAGTTTATCTATTCTAATAGCCGCGTCCCTCAGTAAAAGGACGACCCAGAGTTGTATTCCGACCTTATGACAACTAGAACCGGATACTTAATAATACACACCTTTTCAAGTGCCAGATACAACCCGGTGATCGCTCTCTGATAGGGAGGCGAGGAGAGAATCACCAGGTAGGATTATGCTATGCGATGATACTTGGTTAACTTACCATCTACTCTCTTCTACTGCCTCAAGATGGAGGCTGCCAGAAGCATAGTCTTCGATAGGACTAGCCATCCCCCTCTTATTCTGGCATTCTACAGTCCAGTCCACACATACTATCCATTTCATCCATACCAATGCATATGCAGTGTAGATCCTTGCTTGCGAGTACGTTGGATGAGTACTCATGGTTGATTTGCTCCCTCTTTTCCCCTTTCCATTCTTCTCGGTTGTCGCAACCAGATGTTGGAGCCCAGGAGACAGATGCCACCTTCTACGACTCCTACTACACCGAGGGTGCCTACTACTACGTGTAGGCCGCCGCCGACGACCAGGAGTAGTTTAGGAGGATCCCAGGCAGGAGGCCTGCTCCTCTTTCGATTTTTATCCCAGTTTGTGCTAGCCATCTTATGGAAACTTGTTTAACTTATGTCTATACTCAGATATTGTTGCTTTCACTGACTCATCTATGATCGAGCACTTGTATTCGAGCCTCGAGGCCCCTGGCTTGTATTATGATGCTTGTATGACCTATTTTATTTTTAGATTTGTGTTGTGATATCTTCCCATGAGTCCCTGATCTTGATCGTACACATTTGCGTGTATGATTAGTGTACGATTAAATCGGGGGCGTCACAAGTTGGTATCAGTGTTGACTGCATGTAGGAATCCCCCTTCCAAACTCCTTGGTCGAAGTCGAGTCTAGTTATTGCAAAACTTTTACTAACATCGTTGTGTGTCTTACGGGCCCATGTAGCCATTGGGTGGTATTAGGATCTTTTATTCCTCGACCTATACTCTGGGACTCTGATCTCTCTTCTACTCGGGTTAAATGATTTTACTAACTCTGACTCTAGGTTCTCGTAACTACTTCCTCCCGAAGAGCCCCTTCATTCCCGATGATGGCTTGATTCATCATTAGACCTCGAAGATACTCTCCGATGTTATCCCGAGAACTTGTTCTCATGCATGTACAATTCCCTTCCACCGTCAACCCCAATAGATAACTACATGCCCTTGCCATTCTTACATTCATCCCCAGCTGCTCTTGTTATCACAAGATGCATCGAATTATCCTTCGACTTTTAAGAATCTCTTGAGCCACTACCTTACAGATCTTTGCCGCATGAATACCCCTATAGATAATTCCTCGCACTTATCGAGTATCCGCCCATTCCCAGTTGTTCATGCGTTTCGCAAAAGACTTCGAAATACCATTCGATCTTTCAAAAATCCTGAGCAGCCTATTGCTCTTGAAATTCTTACTTGCTTACATTATGGTTAATCCCATAAGTCTCGTAATCTTATTGGCATCCCTTGTCTTTATCATTTTAAGTCCATTGATTCAATATGTTGAGGATGCTCACATTCCTCAGTCGAATCCTATAACTCATCCTTCTGGCTCAGATGTCATTTTGAACAGGAGCTGGTTCTTGACTAATCAAATTTCCGTCGATTGTATCCCTAAGTATACTCAAATTATCCATCCTTAATCAGCACATTTGCTTCTGAGCCCTTGATTTGAAAATCACAATTCCTTTGCATTTGAGATCTAAATTATTCAGTTGTTTCTATAATCCAATGCCTTTGCATTGTTACTTCCTCTGCTTGTGTGCCGATACTCACATCAGCTCCATTATGGCCCGGCAGATCGTTTGTTGGATCTTGTCCGACAACGTCCTCCATATTCAATAACCTTGTGAGCCTTTCCTCGGACACATAATGCCTTTGGTAAATTGTATCCTCTACTTTCTAAACCATGCTCTACTTTCGAGCTTGTATCAATTACTTCTAAAAGATTGTGGTATATGTTCCTAAGATACCCCGATGGATCGAACCCATGCCTTTTCTTAATCTGTGTGAACCCGAAAGTTTTCATGGGCCATACTCCTTTGGTAATTCACCAGGCAGGTCTTCGCACTCAAATCATTTTTAATAGAGCAGTGAATGGAAGGTTATGCATTGAAGAAGTGGGAGTCAACCTTGAACTTTGTGTTCATGCCCATGGACACGATGTAGATCCTATCATGGAAGCCTATTGTAACAATAACTATTTCCTTGATATAATATCTTTTGGTATCGGGGAATTGATCCTTTGCGATCGGGGTTTCAACCATGTTCTTCTTTAAATACCATTTCTCGGACAAGTTAAACCACTTGTCCTCTGCAGATCATTGCGCCCGTCCAACCTCTATAATGATCTACCTTCGAGTATTACCCCTCGTATCTCGAGAATATAAAAGAACTGTGTTGCTTCCTATGAGTCTTCATTTAGAATTGCTTCTCATCGATTTTAGATTTTACCCGGGTTCTGAGTTATTAGTCACTCGAGAACACCGATAAGTGAATCGATTCCGCACTTCAATTCAATAACTCTAGGTAAATTTCGTTGCTTACAAGTTTAATAATCTTTCAAGTCATTCCTAGCCTAATCAGCTATATCATTATCGTGCTAAAATTTAACCATGCCACCTGTTCTTTCTTCTCGGAGCACAACTTTCGACGGTGAGCTAAGCTTACGTCAATCTTCCTCGTCATATCATTTCACCTTGAACTACAAGCTTGATTTCGAGTTTTTGTTGTACCCGTGGTTCTGATAACTTTCGCTTGACCCTTCCTTTTGCTTGATGTCGTCGATCATCGATTATATCCTCATGAAACCCCTCGACAAATGTGTCGTGATCATCATCAACATTTTGAGATCTTCAAGGATATCGATCGAATTCATGTTGAGAAACACCATCCTTGCCCCTCAATTATTTGTGTTATCATCAACAACATTATTGCCTTCCCTCCAACACAAACTTGTTCATGTTATGGAGCTCCTTGCTATCCAGCTTATGTTATGTTCTACCTTGGAGTATTACCATATTTTATGTCAAGAAGGTTGTGAGAATTGCTCCACCTCTTAAGAATTCTTGGTATAGTGATACTTCTTACCATCACCATTCTTTCTTGGTCCCCGTGTTGATTCTAACCGGGATACCAACAAGTGAACGGTGCTATGTGGATTCTACCGTTCTAGCAACCCTATTGCTATGAAGCTAATGGTCGATAGTTTCATTCTAAGTCTTTTGGTTATTGAATCACCATTCCAACATTGATCATGCTACCTAAGCCCATATTTCAAGTGCACCTTTCAACCAATATTTAACTATGGATGTTTTCCTCGAACATACATCATTATATCATACCATTTGATCCGACAAATATTATCTCCTTGTTCACATAATTGTGGAAATCCATCTTGTTGGAATTATCGATAAATTGTCGTTGAGTCCATCAGCCACATCCTCGTCTTCTCCTCGGTCTCTTATTTCGGAACTTGCTTCCATAGTTCATTTCCCAAGAATCTTGCAATGCCATCTCATCAAATTAAGTTGCGCCTTTTTCTTCTCAGGCATCTAAGTCTGAGGTATCCTGATGCCAATCGGATCTGAACCTCGATCAGATATGATGGTTGGAATATATTTCCAAGAGTTATAACATTGGTCTTTTATATGACCCGGTAAGATGATGTCATGCCTAGCACACCTGGCCGTAGGACCTATTCTTATAGTTCCCTTCTTAGCAAGGTTAGCAATTCTTCCATGAGGAAATCGTAAGACTTATTTATAAGTTTTTCCTGGTGGATCCTTTGTGCATCCAAATTCCGACCCTTACTTGATGACCATGTCAATGCTATCTCGAAGCATGTCTGTGGTACTCCGATTTTCAATAAGAACGTTTGAAGCACAAGGCTAAATTTTCTTTATAAAATTATCCAAACACCATTGTATGGGTAATGTCATGAAATTTCACTCCCCTTTCCTAAAGGGTTTTCTACATTATACCCTGTCATGGATATCATGCTGTGTTTGTCCTTGGGATGGATATACTGCTGAATTATGTGTTTAAACACATTTTTTCCTTTCCACTGTTCTGTTTAATCTGATAATCACATTTTTTGTTCCATTGTTTTTCTTAACCTTATTGAGGTTTATATGATCTAAGCAGTAATAATTCACTACTTTTGTAAGCACCTCGGTGTACAACTCTATCAGTGAGAACATGTTACTATTGTTGATGACATTCTAGTAACCACCAATGGAAGAGAACTTTACCTATTGGTCCACCTCGTTTCAACAAGAAGGAAAATGGTTCTCTTCATCCCTCGCCCTTGGTACCGATGTTGTTGCTAACATATAACTGACAGGCTACCCTCTGACATGCCTTGCTATCATGACTGTGCAAGATGTCACCACCCTTCCTACTTTAACCCACATGGTGGGCTCATAACCCACAAGTTCCACAGGATCGAAACCTGACTCTCCTGCACACCCCTGTTGCCAAAGTTATTCCTCGCGCTTGACTTCATATGTAATTCATGGGTCACTTTCCCAGTAATCTATTCTGGTATCGGACGCAATACTTATTCTCGTTGCTCTGGACCCCTTTCACACTTTGTTTTAGGCATCGAACGATTGCCTACCTGCTTGAAACTTCTCATGGTACCTCCTTACTTTACTCTCGATATTTTCTTAAGTTCCAGTTCGAGAGTTACTTTCCACCACCTTCCCTAATGTTAGCTACCAGATAGTCAACCTTGTAGAGGTCCGTTCTCCCGGAATATACCCACCCTTCATTCTTTCATAAGTACGATGGAGTTCACGAAGAAAGGATGTCGACTTCATCATGATGACCTAGAGCAGAGAAATAAAGACATCAATGTAATGGATCGACCTCTTCAAGAAGATCAATCAAGCCTGAGAAGACTCGATAGAATTTCGTAACCACATCTTTCCCCTTACTATACCTCTTAAATCTTGGGACGAGATTTCTTGTAGTGGAGGAGATTTGTGACGCCCGGATAATTAAGCTACAGTGAACCTCTGCTAATGATGCCACGTCACCTCAGTTATTGTTGCTAATCTCGCGTTAGTTCAAAACCGATTCAAATCCAAATTCAAAAACAGGTCAAACAATTAAAGTATTCAAAAGTCAAAACTAAAATGTTCTTGTTGTGACAAATAATTCATAAGATATATTGGTGGAGAAACCAAGTATTTATAAAGTGTTTAAATGCACTAAACTAATTAAATCAGTAGCTAAAACCATTAATTAAATGCCTTTTATATTTTGTAAAATACTAAACTATATTATTCTGGGATGAAACTTTTTGTGGTTGTGACATAATTTGTAACATCAATTTAGGTGCCACTTTGGTATTTTATTAAAACTAAAATAATTAGGAACTAAAAGAAAAATAAGAAAAAGGAAAAGAAAACAAAACAAAAAAAGAAAAGAAAAGGAACCCCCCCCCTCACTGGGCTTCGGCCTAGCAGGCCACCAGGCCGCCTAGCCGGCCCAACCGGCCACCCACTCCCCCCATAACCCCCTGCTAGCCCGAAACCCTAACCGACACCACACTCCCCCTCTCGGTCCACTCCTCCCCTCCCCCGTTTCACTCCTCTCCCTCGTCATTCCTCCCACGATCCCGATCTAGATCGGGACCCCGCCGCCCCGACGACCGCCGCCGCTGACCGCCGACACCCGTTGCTTTCCCGACCCCGAGCCGGCACCCCGCCACCTCGACGTTGTCGCCCAGGGCCTCGCCGCCCCGTCCGCGCCGTTGCCGGACCCCGCAGGACTACCTCGTCCCCGTCACTCGCCGCCTCTTCACCGGCTCGGCTACATCGACCCTCGCCGACCTACACCTGCAACATGGGTGAGAACCCCATCTTCCCCTCCCTCTCTGTCACGCGCCGCCCGGTGCTCGTGCTCGCACCCACGGCCATGACCGGCTGCGCCCGGCCGTGCCTTCATGCACACACGCCCGCGCAGTCACCGCTCTCCGTGGCCAACCGCGCCGCTCGCTACTCCCCCGAAGCTGGCCCAGGGGCACACCCCCTGCGCCCGCCTCCTTCCGTGACCCCCTCTGCCACGCTCGACCGCGGCCTTCAACACGCGCGCCCACACTCCCCGCTCCAGCTCGTGCATCCGCCCGTCGCCCCGCTCACCTCGCCGGTGTGCCCGCATCCCTGCTGCGCCCCGGTCCCGCCCTCGCGCATGCTGCTCCTGCCCGGGACTGGTCGATGCCAACCCTCCCGCACCCCCTGCATACACACACGCGCCTGTCCGTGAACCGCCGCCAGTGTTGTAGCTGCTTCCGTCCGCGCCTGCTCCCGCCGCCGCTGGTCGCAGTCGCCCCTCCCAAGTGCTCCGGCCTCCTGACGCTGGCCGCGCCCCCCTCCCCCTGCGCCCGCTGGTGGCCTCACTAGGGTTGTGCCAGGCAGCCGTGGCCCGCCGTCGTCTGCTTGGTCGGTCGGGCATGCTCGTGCCCATGGTTGCACGCGCGGTAACTCGCCCCGCCATGGCCTATGGGCCAATGATAGATGGGGCCGCCCTTGTTAAAACCAAAAACAAAAAAACATTAATAATAATTTAATTAATTAATTACCTAAATAATTAAATAGATAATTAATTAACTTAATTAAACCCTGATTAACCTAAGCAGTTAGTGACATGCAGGACCCACACGTCAGCAACCCAGTCAACACCTCTGTTGACTACTAACGTCATGCTGATGTAGTAATGCTATTTTCGAATTAATTTAATAATAATAATTTATAAATTGATTAAAACTTTGAAAATTAATATAAAAATAATCCATAGCTCAGATGAAAATACTTTGTAAACGAAAATTGCTCAGAACGATGAGACAGATCCAAATACGCAGTCCGTTCGCCCGCCACACATCCCTAGCATAGCGTACATGCAACATTTCACCTCTGGTTCATTTGTCCGAAAACGCGAAACGCCGGGAATACTTTCCCGGATGTTTCCCCCATTCGCCGGTATCACCTACCACCACGTTAGGGCACACCTAGCACCACTATTTGCTTTTTCGTACATCATCATGCATCTGTTTGCATTGTATTCATTGTTTCTTCCCCCTCTTCTCTTCGGTAGACTACGAGACTGATGCCGCTGCTGCTGCCCCGATCGACTACGGTGTTGACGACTCCTCCGTCTTGCCAGAGGAACCAGGCAAGTCCCCCCTTGATCAACCCGACATCACCAATTCCTTCTCTCCACTGCTTGCATTAGAGTAGTGTAGCATGTTACTGCTTTCGGTTAATCCTATTCCGCTACATTGCCTGTTATTGTTGCTACAGTTGTAATCATTACCTGCAATCCTAAATGCTTAGTATAGGATGCTAGCATTCCATCAGTGGCCCTACATTCTTGTCCGTCTGCCATGCTATACTACCGAGCCGTGATCACTCGGGAGGTGATCACGAGTATATACTTACATACATATTATATGATACATGTGGTGACTAAAGTCGGGTCGGCTCGTAGAGTACCCGCAAGTGATTCCGATGTGGGGGCTGAAAGGACAGGTGGTTCCATCCTGGTAGTGGTGGGCCTGGGTTCCCGATGGCCCTCAACTGTTACTTTGTGGCGGAGCAACAGGGCAGGTGGTGACCACCTAGGAGACAGGTGGCCCTGGCCCTGGTCGGCATCCGCGGATACTTCAAATAACATGCTTAATGAGATCTGGATATTTGATATGATTCTGGCAACTGGCCTATACCCACTAACCAACTACGTGGGAACAATTATGGGCACTCGACGTCATGGTATCAACCGAAGCCTTCTTCACGCGAGCGACTGAGCGGCGCACGCCGGATTGGACTGGAACGCATGCTCTTGTATTAGGGAGGCTAGGTCTGCTTACCGGCTGCGTTCGCAGTGTGCAAGTGTGCAATGGGTGATGGGCCCAGCACCCTACGCGCATAGGATTTAGACTAGCATGCTGACCTCTCTGTTGTGCCTAGGTAGGGCTGCGACGTGTTGATCTTCTGAGGCCGGGCATGACCCAGGAAAGTGAAGGAAATATGCCCTAGAGGCAATAATAACGTTATTATTTATTTCCTTATATCATGATAAATGTTTATTATTCATGCTAGAATTGTATTAACCGGAAACATGATACATGTGTGAATACATAGACAAACAGAGTGTCACTAGTATGCCTCTACTTGACTAGCTCGTTGATCAAAGATGGTTATGTTTCCTAGCCATAGACAAAGAGTTGTCATTTGATTAACGGGATCACATCATTAGGAGAATGATGTGATTGACTTGACCCATTCCGTTAGCTTAGCACTTGATCGTTTAGTTTGTTGCTATTGCTTTCTTCATGACTTATACATGTTCCTATGACTATGAGATTATGCAACTCCCGTTTACCAGAGGAACACTTTGTGTGCTACCAAATGTCACAACGTAACTGGGTGATTATAAAGGTGCTCTACAGGTGTCTCCGAAGGTACTTGTTGGGTTGGCGTATTTTGAGATTAGGATTTGTCACTCCGATTGTCGGAGAGGTATCTCTAGGCCCACTCAGTAATGCACATCACTTAAGCCTTGCAAGCATTGCAATTAACGAGTTAGTTGCGGGTTGATGTATTACGGAACGAGTAAAGAGACCTGCCGGTAACGAGATTGAACTAGGTATTGAGATACCGACGACCGAATCTCGGGCAAGTAACATACCGATGACAAAGGGAACAACGTATATTGTTATGCGGTTTGACCGATAAAGATCTTCGTAGAATATGTGGAAGCCAATACGAGCATCCAGGTTCCGCTATTGGTTATTGACCGGAGACATGTCTCGGTCATGTCTACATAGTTCTCGAACCCGTAGGGTCCGCACGCTTAAAATATGATGACGGTTATATTACGAGTTTATGTGTTTTGATGTACCGAAGGAGTTTGGAGTCCCGGATGAGATCGGGGACATGACGAGGAGTCTCGAAATGGTCGAGACGTGAAGATCGATATATTGGACGACTATATTCGGACATTGGAAAGGTTCCGAGTGATTCGGGTATTTTCGGGAGTACCGGGGAGTTACGGGAATTCGTATTGGGCCTTAATGTGCCAAACGGGAAAGGAGAGAAAGGCCTAAAAGGGTGGCCGCACCCCTCCCCATGGGCTAGTCCGAATTGGACTAGGGAGGGGGGGCGCCCCCTTCCTTCCTTCTCCTTTTCCATTCCCTTTCCTTCCCTCCTACTCCTACTACATGGAAGGGCTCCTAGTTCTACTAGGAAAAGGGGAATCCTACTCCCGGTGGGAGTAGGACTCCCCTAGGGCGCGCCATAGAGAGGGCCGGCCCTCCCCCTCCTCCACTCCTTTATATACAGGGGCAGGGGGCACCCCATAGACACAACAATTGATCTCTTGATCTCTTAGCCGTGTGCGGTGCCCCTCTCCACCATAATCCACCTCGGTCATATCGTAGCGGTGCTTAGGCGAAGCCCTGTGTCGATAGAACATCATCATCGTCACCATGCCGTCGTTCTGACGGAACTCTCCCTCAAAGCTCGGCTGGATCAGAGTTCGAGGGACGTCATCAAGTTGAACGTGTGCAGAACTCGGAGGTGCCGTGCGTTCGGTACTTGGATCGGTCGGATCGTGAAGACGTACGACTACATCAACCGCGTTGTCATAACGCTTCCGCTTTCGGTCTACGAGGGTACGTAGACAACACTCTCCCCTCTCGTTGCTATGCATCACCATGATCTTGCGTGTGCGTAGGAAATTTTTTGAAATTACTACGTTCCCCAACAGTGGCATCCGAGCCAGGTTTTATGCGTTGATGTAATATGCACGAGTAGAACACAAGTGAGTTGTGGGCGATATAAGTCATACTGCTTACCAGCATGTCACACTTTGATTCGGCGGTATTGTTGGATGAAGCGATCCGGACCGACATTACGCGTACGCTTACGCGAGACTGGTTCTACCGACGTGCTTTGCACACAGGTGGCTCGCGGGTGTCAGTTTCTCCAACTTTAGTTGAACCGAGTGTGGCTACGCCCGGTCCTTGCGAAGGTTAAAACATCACTAACTTGACAAACTATCATTGTGGTTTTGATGCGTAGGTAAGAACGGTTCTTGCTCAGCCTGTAGCAGCCACGTAAAACTTGCAACAACAAAGTAGATGGCGTCTAACTTGTTTTTGCAGGGCATGTTGTGATGTGATATGGTCAAGACGTGATGAGATATAAGTTGTTATATAAGATGATCATGTTTTGTTGAAGTTATTGGCAACTGGAAGAAGCCTTATGGTTGTCTCTTTATTGCATTAGATGCAAGCGCCAAATAATTGCTTTACTTTATCGCTATGCGATAGCAATAGTTGCAAGAGCAATAGTTGGCGAGACGACCATGTGACGACACATTGATATAGATCAAGATGATGGAGATCATGGTGTCATCATGGTGTCATGCCAGTGATGATGGAAATCATGACGATGCTTTGGAGATGGATATCAAAGGTACAAGATGATGATGTCCATATCATGTCACATATTTTGATTGCATGTGATGTTTATCTTTTATGCATCTTATTTTGCTTTGATTGACGGTAGCATTATAAGATGATCTCTCACTAAATTTCAAGATAAAAGTGTTCTCCCTGAGTATGCACCGTTGCCAAAGTTTGTCGTGCCCAGAAACCACGTGATGATCGGGTGTGATAAGCTCTACGTCCATCTACAACGGGTGCAAGCCAGTTTTGCACACGCAGAATACTCAGGTTAAACTTGACGAGCCTAGCATATGCAGATATGGCCTCGGAACACTGGAGACCGAAAGGTCGAGCGTGAATCATATAGTAGATATGATCAACATAATGATGTTCACCATTGAAAACTACTCCATTTCACGTGATGATCGGTTATGGTTTAGTTGATATGGATCACGTGATCACTTAGATGATTAGAGGGATGTCTATCTAAGTGGGAGTTCTTAAGTAATATGATTAACTGAACTTTAAATTTATCATGAACTTAGTCCTGGTAGTACTAGCATATCTATGTTGTAGATCAATAGCTCGCGTTTAGCTCCCCTGTTTTATTTTTGATATGTTCCTAGAGAAATCTAAATTGAAAGATGATAGTAGCAATGATGCGGACTGGGTCCGTGATCTGAGGTTTATCCTCATTGCTGCACAGAAAAATTATGTCCTTGATGCACCGCTAGGTGACAAACCTATTGCAGGAGCAGATGCAGATGTTATGAACGTTTGGCTAGCTCAATATGATGACTACTTGATAGTTTAGTGCACCACGCTTAATGGCTTAGAATCGGGGCTTCAAAGACGTTTTGAACGCCATGGAGCATATAAGATGTTCCAAGAGCTGAAATTGGTATTTCATACTCATGCCCGTGTCGAGAGGTATGAGACCTCTGACAGTACTTTGCCTACAAGATGGAGGAGAATAACTCAACCAGTGAGCATGTGCTCAGATTGTCTGAGTACTACAATTGCTTGAATCAAGTGGGATTTAATCTTCCAGATAAGAGAGTAATTGACAAAGTTCTCTAGTCACTATCACCAAGTTACTAGAACTTAGTGATGAACTATAATATGCAAGGGATGACAAAAGTAACTCCCAATCTCTTCGTGATGCTAAAATCGACGAAGGTAGAAATCAAGAAAAGCATCAAGTGTTGATGGTTGACAAAGACCACTAGTTTCAAGAAAAGGGCAAAGGGAAGAAGGGGAACTTCAAGAAGGACGGCAAGCAAGTTGCTGCTCAAGTGAAGAAGCCCAAGTCTGGACCTAAGCCTGAGACTGAGTGCTTCTACTGTAAAGGGACTGGTCACTAGAAGCGGAACTGCCCCAAGTATTTGGCGGATAAGAAGGATAGCGAGGTGAACAAAGGTATATTGGATATACATGTTATTGATGTGTACATTACTAGTGTTTATAGCAACCCCTCGGTATTTGATACTAGTTTAGTTGCTAAGAGTAGTAACTTTAAACAAGAGTTGCAGAATGAACAGAGACTAGTTAAGGGTGAAGTGACGATGTGTGTTGGAAGTAGTTCCAAGAATGATATGATCATCATCGCACACTCCCTATACTTTCAAGATTAGTGGTGAACCTAAATAAGTGTTATTTGGTGTTTGCGTTGAGCATGAATATGATTTGATCATGTTTATTGCAATACGGTTATTCATTTAAGTTAAGAATAATTGTTATTCTGTTTACAGGAATAAAACCTTCTATGGTTATACACCCAATGAAAATGGTTTGTTGAATCTCGATCGTAGTGATACACATATTCATAATATTGAAGCCAAAAGATGCAAAGTTAATAATGATAGTGCAACTTATTTGTGGCACTGCCGTTTAGGTCATATTGGTGTAAAGCGCATGAAGAAAATCCATGCTGATGGGCTTTTGGAATCACTTGATTATGAATCAGTTGATGCTTGCGAACCATGCCTCATGGGCAAAGATGACTAAGACTCCGTTCTCTAGAACAATGGAGCGAGCAACTGACTTATTGGATATAATACATAGTGATGTATGAGGTCTGATGAGTGTTGAGGCTCGCGGCGGGTATCGTTATTTTCTGACCTTCACAGATGATTTGAGCAGATATGGGTATATCTACTTAAAGAAACACAAGTCTGAAACATTTGAAAAAGTTCAAAGAATTTTAGAGTAAAGTGGAAAATCATCGTAACAAGAAAATAAAGTTTCTACGATCTGATCGCAGAGGTGAATATTTGAGTTACGAGTTTGGTCTTCAATTAAAACAATGTGGAATAGTTTCACAAACTCATGCCACCTGGAACACCATAGCGTAATGGTGTGTCCGAACGTCATAACCGTACTTTATTTGATATAGTGCAATCTATGATGTCTCTTACCGATTTACCACTGTCATTTTGGGGTTATGCATTAGAGACAGCTACATTCACGTTAAATAGGGCACCATCGAAATCTGTTGAGACGACGCCTTATGAACTGTGGTTTGGCAAGAAACCAAAGTTGTCATTTCTTAAAGTTTGGGGCGGCGATGCTTATGTGAAAAGTTTCAAACTGATAAGCTTGAACCCAAATCGGAGAAGTGCATCTTCATAGGATACCCAAACAAAATTGTTGGGTACACCTTCTATCACAGATCCGAAGGCAAATTTGTTGCTGAGAATAGATCCTTTCTAGAGAAGGAGTTTCTTTCGAAAGAAGTGAGTGGGAGGAAAGTAGAACTTGATGAGGTAACTGTACCTGCTCCCTTATTGGAAAGTAGTTCATCACAGAAATCTGTTCCTGTGACTACTACACCAATTAGTGAGGAAGCTAATGATGATGATCATGTAACTTCAGATCAGGTTACTATCAAACCTCGTAGGTCAACCAGAGTGAGATCCGTACCAGAGTGGTATGGTAATCCTGTTCTGGAGGTCATGACCATGACGAACCTACGAACTATGAGGAAGCGATGATGAGCCCAGATTCCGCGAAATGGCTTGAGGCCATAAAATCTGAGATGGGATCCATGTATGAGAACAAAGTATGGACTTTGATTGACTTGCCCATTGATCGGCGAGCCATTGAGATTAAATGGATCTTCAAGAGGAAGACAGACGCTGATAGTAGTGTTACTATCTGCAAAGCTAGAATTGTCGCAAAAAGGTTTTCGACAAGTTCAAGGTGTTGACTACGATGAGAGTTTCTCACTCGTATCTATGCTTAAGTCTGTCCGAATCATGTTAGCAATTGCCACATTTTATGAAATCTGGAAAATGGATAAACAAAACTGCATTCCTTAATGGATTTATTAAAGAAGAGTTGTATATGATGCAACCAGAAGGTTTTGTCAATCCTAAAGGTACTAACAAAATATGCAAGCTCTAGCGATCCATCTATGGACTGGTGCAAGCATCTCAGACTTGGAATATACGCTTTGATAAGTTGATCAAAGCATATAGTTTTATACAGACTTGCGGTGAAGCCTGTATTTACAAGAAAGTGAGTGGGAGCACCACAACATTTCTGATAAGTATATGTGAATGACATATTGTTGATCGGAGATAATGTAGAATTATTCTGCAAAGCATAAAGGAATGTTTGAAAGGAGATTTTTCAAAGAAAGACCTCGGTGAAGCTGCTTACATATTGAGCATCAAGATCTATAGAGATAGATCAAGACGCTTGATAAGTTTTTTCAATGAGTACATACCTTGACAAGATTTTGAAGTAGTTCAAAATGGAACAGTCAAAGAAAGAGTTCTTGCCTATGTTACAAGGTGTGAAATTGAGTAAGACTCAAAGCCCGGCCACGACAGAAGATAGAAAGAGAATGAAAGTCATTTCCTATGCCTTGGCCATAGGTTCTATAAAGTATGCCATGCTATGTACCAAATCTATTGTATACCCTACACTTTTTTGGCAAGGGAGTACAATAGTGATCTAGGAGTAGATCACTGGACAGCGGTCAAAATTATCCTTAGAGGACTAAGGAAATATTTCTTGATTATGGAGGTGATAAAAGAGTTCGTCGTAAAGAGTTACATCGATGCAAGCTTTGACACCGACCTGGATGACTCTAAGTCTCGATCTAGATACATATTGAAAGTGGGAGCTATTAGCTAGAGTAGCTCCGTGCAGAGCTTTGTAGACATAGAACTTTGCAAAATACTTACGGATCTGAATGTGACAGACCCGTTGACTAAAATTATCTCACAAGCAAACATGATCACACCTTAGTACTCTTTGGGTGTTAATCACATAGCGATGTGAACTAGATTACTGACTCTAGTAAACCCTTTGGGTTTTGGTCACATGTCGATGTGAACTATGGGTGTTAACCACATAAAGATGTGAACTATTGATGTTAAATCACATGGCGATGTGATCTAGATTATTGACTCTAGTGCAAGTGGGAGACTGAAGGAAATATGCCCTAGAGGCAATAATAAAGTTATTATTTATTTCCTTATATCATGATAAAGTTTTATTATTCATGCTAGAATTGTATTAACCGGAAACATGATACATGTGTGAATACATAGACAAACAGAGTGTCACTAGTATGCCTCTACTTGACTAGCTCGTTGATCAAAGATGGTTATGTTTCCTAGCCATAGACAAAGAGTTGCCATTTGATTAACGGGATCACATCATTAGGAGAATGATGTGATTGACTTGACCCATTCCGTTAGCTTAGCACTTGATCGTTTAGTTTGTTGCTATTGCTTTCTTCATGACTTATACATGTTCCTATGACTATGAGATTATGCAACTCCCGTTTACCAGAGGAACACTTTGTGTGCTACCAAACGTCACAACATAACTGGGTGATTATAAAGGTGCTCTACAGGTGTCTCCGAAGGTACTTGTTGGGTTGGCGTATTTCGAGATTAGGATTTGTCACTCCGATTGTCGGAGAGGTATCTCTGGGCCCACTCGGTAATGCACATCACTTAAGCCTTGCAAGAATTGCAACTAACGCGTTAGTTGCGGGTTGATGTATTACGGAACGAGTAAAGAGACCTGCCGGTAACGAGATTGAACTAGGTATTGAGATACGACGATCGAATCTCGGGCAAGTAACATACCGATGACAAAGGGAACAACGTATGTTGTTATGCGGTTTGACCGATAAAGATCTTCGTAGAATATGTGGGAGCCAATATGAGCATCCAGGTTCTGCTATTGGTTATTGACCGGAGACATGTCTCGGTCATGTCTACATAGTTCTCGAACCCATAGGGTCCGCACGCTTAAAGTTTGATGACGGTTATATTATGAGTTTATGTGTTTTGATGTACTGAAGGAGTTTGGAGTCCAGGATGAGATCGGGGAAATGACGAGGAGTCTCGAAATGGCCGAGACATAAAGATCGATATATTGGACGACTATATTCGGACATCGGAAAGGTTCCGAGTGATTCGGGTATTTTCGGGAGTACCGGGGAGTTACAGGAATTCGTATTGAAAGGAGAGAAAGGCCTAAAAGGGTGGCTGCACCCCTCCCCATGGGCTAGTCAGAATTGGACTAGGGAGGGGGGGCGCCCCCTTCCTTCCTTCTCCTTTTCCCTTCCCTTTCCTTCCCTCCTACTCCTACTACATGCAAGGGCTCCTAGTTCTACTAGGAAAAGGGAAATCCTACTCCCGGTGGGAGTAGGACTCCCCTAGGGCGCGCCATAGAGAGGGTCGGCCCTCCCCCTCCTCCACTCCTTTATATACGGGGGCAGGGGGCACCCCATAGACACAACAATTGATCTCTTAGCCGTGTGCGGTGCCCCTCTCCACCATAATCCACCTCGGTCATATCGTAGCGATGCTTAGGCGAAGCCCTGCGTCGATAGAACATCATCATCGTCACCACGCCGTCGTGCTGACGGAACTCTCCCTCAAAGCTCGGCTGGATCGGAGTTCGAGGGACGTCATCGAGTTGAATGTGTGCAGAACTCGGAGGTGCCGTGCGTTCGGTACTTGGATCTGTCCGATCGTGAAGACGTATGACTACATCAACCGGGTTGTCTTAACGCTTCTGCTTTCGGTCTATGAGGGTACGTAGACAACACTCTCCCCTCTCGTTGCTATGCATCACCATGATCTTGCGTGTGTGTAGGATTTTTTTTAAAAATTACTACGTTCCCCAATAGAAAGTGTGTCCGGCCAGAGGGACCGGGCGTGTTGGGTAATGTGGTGCACCACTATAGGGAAGTTTATCTATTCGAACAGCCGTGTCCCTCCGTAAAAGGACGACCCGGAGTTGTATTCCAACCTTATGACAACTAGAACTGGATACTTAATAAAACACACCCTTTCAAGTGCGAGATACAACCCGGTGATCGCTCTCTCACAGGGCGACGAGGAGAGAATCGCCAGGTAGCATTATGCTATGTGATGATACTTGGTTAACTTACCATCTACTCTCTTCTACTGCCTCAAGATGGAGGCTTCTAGAAGTGTAGTCTTCGATAGGACTAGCTATCCCCCTCTTATTCTGGCATTCTGCAACTCAGTCCATAGATACTATCCATTTCGTCGATACCAATGCATACGTAGTGTAGATCCTTGCTTGCAAGTACTTTGGATGAGTACTCACGGTTGCTTTGCTCCCTCTTTTCCCCCTTTCCATTCTTCTCGGTTGTCGCAACCGGATGCTGGATCCCAGGAGCCAGACGCTACCTTCGACGACTCCTACTACAGTGAGGGTGCCTACTACTACGTGTAGGCCGCCCCGACGACCAGGAGTAGTTTAGGAGGATCCCAGGCAGGAGGCCTGCGCCTGTTTTGATATGTATCCCAGTTTGTGCTAGGCATCTTATGGCAACTTGTTTAACTTATGCTGTACTCAGATACTGTTGGTTCCGCTGACTTGTCTATGATCAAGCAGTTGTATTCGAGCCCTCGAGGCCCCTGGCTTGTATTATGATGCTTGTATGACTTATTTTATTTTTAGAGTTGTGTTGTGATATCGTCCCGTGAGTCCCTGATCTTGATCGTACACGTTTGCATGTATGCTTAGTGTACGATTGAATCGTGTGCGTCATAGAAAAGTAGATACGTTGGAGACGTATCAACTCCCCCATGCTTAAACCTTTGCTTGTCCTCAGGAAATTCAATTGAGAAACTGAAAGTGAAAAAGAAAAACTTTTACGAAATCTTTTGCTCTTGTTTGCATAAATAAGGTTAAACAACACCCAGGTTTTCAGCCAACATTATAACTAACCATGTCGACGATAATATTAAAAATTATATTAACTCATATGAATGACATAATCAGCTAGCAAGCAATAATAAGACATCTCAAATGGCAACACGTTGTCAAAACAACCATGATATAATATGACAATAGTGGTATTTCACTAGCCCTTTCTGAGACTGCAAAACATAAATGCAGAGCACCTCCAAAGTCCAAGCAACGACTAAACATTGTAATTATTGGTAGAAAAGATCCAGTCATGATGCACCCAACATTAGCTACACACAATGCATAAGCATGACAACAATTCTCTCAGGTTCTGGCACTTGTTTTAGAAGGTGATGACACAACATAAAAGTAAATAGATAGTCCCTTCGCAGAGGGAAGCAGTGATTTGCAGAGGTGCCAGAGCTCAAGTTTTAAAACAAAGGTAAATGATATTTTGAGACATGCACCCTTCTTGTTTACTTCACGACCATCAGTTGTATTCCCAAGAGATAAAAGTAAAGGTTTTGACTCCATTGGGAGTTTTTGTTTGATTATTTGTAAGCTTTTTCTATTTGCAGTTTGGGACTGGGCATCCCTATTACTGCCCTTTTCTTGTGCGATGGCGAGTGAATAAACACTCGACCTAAGAATAACCCGCTTAGCATGGAAGATACCAACCACCTCCTATTGTTCCATGAACGATCCAGACACACAAAAGGATATTTATTAGAATTTTTTAGAGGTGGCACATACAAATTTACTTAGGACGACATGGTAATACCGCATATAGGTAGGTATGGTGGACTCATCTGGAATAACTTGGTTCAAGGTTTTTGATGTAGAAGCAGAATTCCCAGTTAGTACAGGCGAAGGCTAGCAAATAGATTGAGAAGCGGCCAGCTAGAGAGCAACAACGGTCATGAACATGCATTATGCATAAGTAACATTGGACACTAGCATGCGTTGGATATGAACACCATGAACATAAATATCATAGAAGCTATGTTGGTTTTGATTCAACTACATTCATGAGCATGTGCCAAGTCGAGCCACTCGAACATCCAGAGGAGGATACCATATCATCATACTACATCACAATCATTTTAACGCAATGTTGATATCCAAGATAAATCATTATCCACTCCTAGCTACTTATGCATGGAATGAGAAACTATAATCTCTAATTGTCATAGCAAACATGTTTAATCATAATGGGATGAAGCATGGATACTAGGTTGAAATATTTACAAAAATAGAACAAGTTGAGTTCATACCCGTTTCTCTCTGCCACGACCAGTTCATCAAATATCGTCATTATTGCCTTTCACTTGCATGACCGAACGATGTGAAAATAATAATAGTGCAAGAGTGCCATGGACTAAGCTGGAATCTGCAAACATTTTATTCAACAGGAGAAGACAAGGTAATATGGGCTCTTTGTCAGATAAACAATTATGCATATGAGAGTCACTCAACATTTTCATCGTGGTCTTCTCCTCGGTATGACTCGAGTAAAAATAAAAGAAAATCAGAGAAACACACTGAAATATTTTTGGAGTTTTTGGTTTTCTTGAACAAGCAAATAAAAGGGAAAAGCAAAAAGATAAAAACTATTTACACAGAAAAACTCCCAACAAGCAAAAGAAGAATAACTAAATCTTTTTGGGTTTCCTTTTTAGCGCTACAGCTAAGCATGCATAGAAAGTAAACTAACTATAACGATTTTTTTGGTTTTTCTAAGGTTTTTCAAACACACAAGAAGAAAGCGATAAAATAAAATTAAGCATGCATGATACAATGAAAAAGTGTGGACACCGACAACTGGAATGAGATGTGTGAACATGAATGTAATGTTGGTGAGAAACACATACTCCTCCAAGCTTAGGATTTTGGCCTAACTTGGTAATTAATCAGTAGCCCGGATAGTAGTTGGTGTGGTAGCTCATGGAGGCTCTCAGTGCGGATGCCTTGGCTTGCCGTGCCGCCTCAACTGCTGCGTTGTGAGCTTGGGCCTCGCTCTCAAGAACAAAATACCTTCCCTTGCTGTGATAATCAAAGAGAGCAGGTGTAGGCAAATATGTGTACACCACATATGCTTGGTTAAACAATAGTTTATAGGTGAAATTATGAATATCTCCTTTAAGGATCTTATGATTTTTCATAGCATCAAAGTCTAAATACTGCGTGGGTAGGATAGGGTCAATGGGCAAAGGTGAAACACCCAACTCTCTTGCTAAATGCGTGGCATAAATTCCACCATAGAAATATCCACTATTAGCGTTATGTTGCAGCGTGCGTGCAACAATCGCCCCAAGGTTATAACTTCTATCACCGGTGAGGGCGGTGCGTATGAGGCTCAAGTCTGGAGCACAAAGTGTACTACAATCTTGCTTTGCTACGATACATTTCCCATTAAATAATGCAAAGTACTGAATTGCGGGAAAATGAATGCTCTTTATTCTACCTTGCACCACTCCCCTCGTCTCACGGTAGCAAAGACTAGTCAAAAATGATTGGTACCCAGCCCTTGGCAGTTTGTTAAGTGAACCCCAGAATGGAATTTTGCAGTGGTGAGCAAATCTTTCTAGTGATATGGTAAATGGATTTTCATAAAGCTTAAATGACACCCTAGACTCACGGGGATGGAATTTAAATCCTTTGACAAATGATTCAGTGAGAGTGTGGTGTTGACCGCACTTATCGGAAATGTAGGGACCGAGACCAGCATTGTGAACATATTGCTCAAATTCCTCCTTAATGCCCACACACACCATATATTCATCGCTAGGCCATAAGCATGTTTTGGTGGCGGCATCTCGTATAGAACTTTCACTTGGTTCAACATAAGACCGACGAGTGGAGCTGTCACTAGAAGATGCCCTCGAGGATCTCCTCCTCGAAGAACTCCTTCCAAAAAGGTTCATCATGTTCGCGTACAATTTTCTGAAAAATTTTGTGTGACAAAAATTTATCAACAAAACTTTATAAGATTCATAGCAACTACTCATAGGGATACATAGAGGCCATAGCAAGCATTCAAACTACTTAGAACTCTAAGAATTCAACATGCAAGCTCATCTACAGTAGCACCAAGAGTAGCTAATTTGTTCAAAATATAAGCAACTAAAACAAAAACTAATTGGATAAACGGAGGAGTCACATACCAAGCAACAATCCCCCGAAACAGTTTCGGAAATAGAGCTTCAAGCAAAGAGATCGAAATTCGTGGGTTTGAGAGCAAGAACATGAGAGAGAGAGAGCAATGTAGATTTTTTTTCTGGAGGTAGGTGATGATGTGGTATAAAGAGATAAGTGAGGGGGCCCACATGGGGAACACAACCCACCAGGGCGCGCTTGCGGGTCCTGACGCGCCCAGGTGGGTTGTGCCCACTTGGTGCACCTCCCTCTGGTATTATTTGCACAAGAAATTCTTAAATATTCAGAAAAAATCGTGTTAAATTTTCAGAGCATTATGAGAACTTTTATTTTTGGGTCATTTTTTATTGCATGGGAAATTCATAAAATAGACAAAACATGGCATTTTATTTTATTTAACTAATAATAACAGAAAACAAAAGGTAGGGACAAAAGGTAGTGCTTATTAAATTCATCAACTTCATACCTCTCAAAAACGATCCATTAATAAGGTTGATCATGTCTTATTAATAACCACTTTTGATTAGCATGAAACCGAAGAACTTTCGTAAATCACTAAGTTACCTCAACGGGGATATGAATGTCCCCAACAATAAGCATTTCATATTTCTTTTTTTGACAGTAGGTAGAGGTAGTTGAAAACTTCCAATAGTGATTGTTGGAGATTTTTCAATAACATTAATACTATTCACTTGGAATTGTTTCTTCGGAAAGTGCACCGTGTGCTCATTACCATTGATATGAAATGTGACCTTGCTTTTATTGCAATCAATAACAGCCCCTGTAGTATTCAAGAAGGGTCTACTAGGATAATCGACATGTTGTCGTCCTCGGGCATCTCAAGTATAACAAAGTCAGTCAAAATAGTAACATTAGAAACAACAACAGGCACATCCTCACAAATACCAATAGGTATGGCAGTTGATTTGTCAGCCATTTGCAAAGATATTTCAATAGGTGTGAGTTTATTCAAATCAAGTCTTTTATATAAATAGAAAGGCATAACACTAACATCAGCTCCCAAATCACATAAAGCAGTTTTCACATAATTCTTTTTGATGGAGCAAGGTATAGTTGGTATTCCCGTATCTCCAAATTTTTTAGGTACTCCATATTTAAAAGTATAATTAGCAAGCATAGTGGAGATTTCGGCTTCCGGTATTTTTCTCTTATTGGTGATGATGTCTTTCATATACTTTGCATAAGGAGGCATTCTAAGGATATTAGTCAAGTGAGTACGCAAAAAGACTGGCCTCAGCATTTCAGCAAAGCGTTCAAATTCTTCATCATCTTTCTTTTTAGTTTACTTAGGTGGAAAGGGCATTGGTTTTTGAACCCGCGGTTCTCTTTCCTGACCGCGTTTTCTAGCAACAAAGTCTCTTTTATCATATCTTTTATTTTTAGGTTGTGGGTTATCAAGATAAACTGGAGGTTCTATCTCGACATCATTGTCTGGTTCTTTATTATTTGGTTGGCTATCTTCGTGAACCTCATCATTAACTTTTTTATTATAAGAAGGTGAGTGTCCACTACCAGGTTGAGTTTCAGCATCAGAGATAGAGACTTCATTATCAGGAGGTTTTTCTACTTCAGGTTCACTAGAGGCATGCAAAGTCCTATCATTTTCTTCTTCTTTTTCTTTTTCGAAGGACTAGGTGCATTAGTGTTAGCTCTTTGAGAGTCTTGTTCAATTCTTTTTGGGTGTTGACGGTGTCCTGGACTAGGGGGTACTCACCACGTCATCTCCCGATCTATTAGATTGGGCCGAGGACCCCCATGGTCGTATACTCATGGGCCAGTTCGGACAGCTGCCGCATACAAGGAATATTCCACAAGACTTGGCGATCAAGACTAGGACTCCTCCCCACCGGCGTATTCGGCTAGGACTCTTGTTATCCTAGGCCTCTTGTGCATTATATAAACCGAGGCCAGGCTAGTCGATAGATCATATACATACAATCATACCATAGGCTAGCTTTTAGGGTTTAGTCTCTCCGATCTCGTGGTAGATCTACTCTTGTACTACCCATATCATCAATATTAATCAAGCATGATGTAGGGTTTTACCTCCATCAAGAGGGCCCGAACCTGGGTAAAACATCGTGTCCCCTGCCTCCTGTTACCATCCACCTTAGACGGACAGTTCGGGACCCCCTATCCGAGATCCGCCGGTTTTGACACCGACATTGGTGCTTTCATTGAGAGTTCTGCTGTGTGATCGACAAAAGGATCGATGGCTCGCCGGCAGATCAACTGCGACTTCGGCGTCTCCGTCACCAGTTCGACTGGTCACCTTGGTTCGACCCAGAATTGCGCCCTGTGTTCGGATCACCATCTTCGGACGAGGGCCTTCATCAAACATCAACTCCGATCTCTATCAAGATCACGGAGGAATCATCTATGGAGCTCGGGGGCTCAACGTCAACATTGCCCTCAAGCGACCGTGCTGTTTTTTTTGGACAGCGAACTCGTATCTGCCGCCACCACCTCCTCGAGTATTGCTTTGATGATCGCGTTGGTGGAATTGTGCGGAATTGAGTCTATAACAACTCTGGAAAATTTTGTCGAGTTCCGCTGGAGGAATCTCTGGCAATCCACGATATACCGGAGCCCTGTCAAATTTGGATGGGAATTTGGATGAGTTTAGGGCGTGGTGTTCAGCTTCTAGCTCGGACGTCCTTTGGAAGATCCAACCGTTGATCGTCTGCGGAATTCCTATATCTACCACCTCTCAAAATTTCAGCTCGATCCGACCGTCCAAACTCCGGGAACCTTCCGATTAGTGCATCACTTTTCGGATCTGTTTTCTGCGCGAAAACGAATCCGACCCGAGTTCATCTTTTTTATGAACGGGATTTCGGACATCCCTTTTGAAGGAAGTTTTGTATGGGGTATTGTGTTTTGTTCCCGAACACATCCCACTAACTTTAAGATCTTTTGAACATGATCTTCAACATCATGCTGGTGTCAACCAGTCCGGCAATATTACTCCATGGCTGCCGACCTGCGCTAGACACGTCGTCACTTTAGCCGAGCTCAACTTTTTCGGATCATCATCTCGGCAAGCCGAACAAGAGTCCGGCATCGCGAAGGATAAATCATCATCAACATCGCCGCTCCACGGATTACACGGAGCGGGCATACCGGCATCGCCGCACGGTCGCTTCATCAAGCCGGCATCGACCACGTCACGACCTGCATCGACAGGGCCGCACTATTGCTTCTTCAAGCTGGTGTCCATCACGCCGACCTACTTCGACTCATCGGCTGACGTCGAGGCTTTGACATCTCGGCTGGACCGGGGGCTTCGCCATCTCTTCAGTAACCTACTCCGGACACTTCGGCGTCACTAGTCGACCAGCTCCGTCACGTTAGCCGGGCCGAGGGCTTTACCTCGGCGAGTCAACCTTTACCAGCATTGCCATGCCGTCGTTTTATCGCCCATCAGGCAATGGGTGTGCGGAGGGAGTCCCAATTTTGGGAATCACCTTCCCTCAGATTGCTACAACAAATAAACCAGGTGCTATTAATCCTAGTATTTTTTGCTTGTTTGGGTTCATTTTTCTCAAGGAATTATTACTCTGGTTTGTCCATGATATGTACACAGGTCTATCAAATGGTGACCGCATTAACGAGGTCGCGTGGTGGTTCGATCAGTTTCCGTACATAGTCCAGCGAACGCCGCATCCGGAGCTCGGACCGACCTGTGAATTCAGGCTTTGCCACGCCTTTACTACATCACGCCGACGCCCAGCATCGACATTGACTTCGGCGCCAGGCCATATTTCTTCTATTCCTCACTTTGCATAAATTATTTATTATGCAACATTTTTTTAATTATCATTATTACTATTATCTCCGGTTTGCACTATTTTTTGTGCACAGAAAAATGATCCGGGGACTTCCGCGTCACTCTGCCGGTCTGCATTGACCGTGCTATGTCACCACTTCGGCGTGTCGAGCTCTCCGCTCCGCCACCTCGGGACCAGCTTGGGGGATGGAACCTTGCCCCGCATCAAGCTCGGACTGCGTCATCAATACCGAACACATTAACCAGCTAAGTTGCTTTCGTGCTCAAAGCTTTAATTTCTAACTTGCGTTCGATTCGACCAAGCATTATACTTTTTTGGAAAAAAGTTTCTTGTAAAAAATTTCCTTGTCCAAACTTTGTTTGTGATGCATAAATTCAAATACCTTCATTTGGGGGCTTCCTTCATGAAGCTTTTCCACTTGCATATGATTATACTTGTACGGCTTCGTTCCTTGTTCGTGTATTATGCCACAATATGCACCATATTGACTTAAGCGATTTGCAAGCTGGGTTGCCTCGCTCCTGTGTTTACCCCTACGTTCCCGATTGTTCGGCTAGGGAGTAAAGGGAGCACCTCTGCGATTGTCATGATCGGGTCGCCCGAGCCGGACCTCAGACTGGGTGAAGCCGAAAGCTAGCGCTCTTATAGTTTTCAATGATGGTCGGCACACAACGGAACTCATGAGTACAAAAAATCTATTACACAAGTCTCATAATAACAATGAGCACCGAAGAAAGGTATCGGTGGAGGTACTATTTTCTTCGAAGATGCTTCTTACACTTCACGGTAATATAGCACAAGTTCCCTGAGCGCGCTTTGTGTGTTACAGCCTTATGGCCTGATTGCCTGGTTATTGGAAACACTGTCGATATTCTCGACCGATGGAGTACATAACACTTTTTGGTCCTTGACCGAAGAGGGAGAAGCTGACGGTCGGTTAAGACGCGTTTAAAGTTCGGTTGAACATAGATATGATATAAGTACTTCGGTACATGCAATCATTCTTCTACCCAAGTCACTTGGGGGCTCTTAAGTTTATTTGAGGCGCTTTATAATAAGTGTTCTTCTTCTTAGTCGTTGCAAAGTTTTATTATTATTATTATTATCACTCCTTTTTTTGAGTGTGCGGTTACTAGCCGGGGAGCCTAATTTCTCTCTCAAAGCCGCTAGAGTTTAGTTTGCTAAACTGGCTTGATGAGAAGTACTCCGCCCTCGGGATAGGAGGTTGAAGCCGTAGGCTGACCCGCTCGAAGTCTTGAGATAGGATATATCATGTTAAAGCACGACAGAAGCACTTCTTTTTTCTAAGACCAACTTTCGGATTGGCACCGAACACTTGATATTGTTCGGACGTCATGTTTTTACTGACGTTTCTTGGTTTTCCAAGCTTTTTGGCACTTTTAAACTATTTGTGCTTTTCTAGCATTAGTCTCACAGTGCAACGCCGGACACTATTAGGGATTCGGCAAAAACATTCTCAGATATTGCTATATATGCATCGGTTTCGAATTGTGTCTTCGGTCAATAGTTGGGTTGCCCGGCTCCTGTACTTGCTTCCTACGTTCCGGTTTGTTCGGCTAGGCGTGCAAAGGGAGAACCACTGCGATTGTGCTTCCAGCTCACATGGTTAAGCACCTCAGTGGAGAAAGCCGAAAACTGACTTTCACAAATAAGCGTAAACTGGTCAGCGATCCGATGACTATGTTAAATGATGGGCCGTTCATAACATTGGCCGAAGTGTTTACGGCTTGACCTCGACTGTCACCGAACACTACCGGGGGCTATTAACTGCCCTCCCAAACTAAATCCTCGATATTATGCTCTTACATTAGAGCTGAGGCTGCATGATCATGCTTAGTATGACAACCCAAAGAAAGGAACCGATAGCGGGACTATTTTCTTTGGAAGACATTTTCTTATGTTAAACAGTAATATAACATATCTCTCTGCGTACCTTTGTTCATAAAACCGTATGGCCACATTGCCTTGTTTGTCGTAAATCTTTTCCCTCATAAAGGCTTTATAAAGTAGGACAAACACTACTTGGCTACTAGCCGAGGAGGTGGAAGCCGATGGTTGGTCAACAAAGTTTTGTACAATGCGGATCCAAGCATTAATGACGTAAAGTACTTGGATACATAGAGTCATTACACATAATTTGTGATTTTACTATGGATATCGATCCTTAATTCGGCCACCCGTGCCCGCATTAAGGCTCGGGGGCTACTGGGCTTCGTCCTTATTATTTACAAATATTAAAGGGGCACATCGATCCCCTGATCTGGTGTTGCCACCCGACCAGTGTCTCGGGGGCAACTGCATTGCCTGTTCAATGCAGAAAATTTTAAGTGCAATACAGTTGCCGAGGAGATTTTGATCCTCAGGTTGGTCGGCCGCACCCAACCCGAGTCTCGAGGACTAAGCATGCCGCTTTTTGTGTCCCGAAGTATTCTGCTGAGCTAGGACTTGATCCTCAGGCCGATTTTGCAAATCAACCTGAGTCTCAGCGGCTACTGGGATCAGCGGTCTTATGTCATCCTTCAGGTGCATCTCAGGTTTTAGACCGATACACACCTTGAGGGCTACTGGCCATATATCTCGGCAGAGAATAAATTGCAATAATAAAAAATATTGACAAAAAATCGGCCCACAGTCGGGGTGGTGCACCACCTCGGAAGCAGTCCGGCATAAAGCTCGGGCGCTAGTGGCTGGCTCCATAGAGGGCATTTCCGGCATTAAGCTCGGCTAAACTCCTTCAACTTTTTTGAACCAAGGTGATATGACACCTCGGATATAGTCCGGCGTTGGAGCTGGGACACTGTCCGGCGTTGGAGCTCGGATATAGTCCGTCGTTGGAGCTCGGATACATAGTCCGGCGTTGGAGCTCGGATACATTCCGGCGTTAGAGCTGGGAAGCGGTCCGGCATTGGTGCTCGGCTGCAAAAGATACCTCGAATGCAGTCTGGAGTTGGAGCTCGGACGCAAGAGGACGCTGCCGCCTGGGAACAATTTCAAACCCGAGGTGTGGCATAAAAATAATAAGGCATTAATAAAGGCCAGAAACTTAAAGGGGCTCCTCGGATACCCAACATGTAAACTCGCCGAATGCATTTCGGTGATCCTCAAGATCGAAGATGAGAAGATTTGTTGAACCAGTTTTCAAGACCGTCAACCGAAGATGAAGAACAGTTCGGAAGAATCGAGGAGCATCCCTAACTTGAAGACCGGTTCTGGGGGCTACTGACGGTGTCCTGGACTAGGGGGTACTCACCACGTCATCTCCCGATCTATTAGATTGGGCCGAGGACCCCCATGGCCGTATACTCATGGGCCAGTTCGGACAGCTGCCGCATACAAGGAATATTCCACAAGACTTGGCGATCAAGACAAGGACTCCTCCCCACCGGCGTATTCGGCTAGGACTCTTGTTATCCTAGGCCTCTGGTGCATTATATAAACCGAGGCCAGGCTAGTCGATAGATCATATACATACAATCATACCATATGCTAGCTTCTAGGGTTTAGCCTCTCCGATCTCGTGGTAGATTTACTCTTGTACTACCCATATCATCAATATTAATCAAGCAGGACTTAGGGTTTTACCTCCATCAAGAGGGCCTGAACCTGGGTAAAACATCGTGTCCCCTGCCTCCTGTTACCATCCACCTTAGACGCATAGTTCGGGACCCCCTACCCGAGATCCGCCGGTTTTGACACCGACAGGTGTCCTTCAGGATAAAGTGGTTCCTGAGTCATTTTACCTCCTCTAGTTGCAACTCTAACAGCAAAGTCATGTATGTTATTATTCATTTCATCTAGCGACTCTCTTTGAGATTTAGCAACTTGTTCTAACTGGGTTTGAACCATAGAAGCATGTTTTCCAACACCTCTAACATCATTTGAGATTCTAAATAATAAGTCACTCAAGTGAGCAATCATATCAGAGTTGTATTTCAATTGTTTCATAACATTTTCATTGAAGTGATCTTACTTTCTAATGTAGTTTTCAAACTCATAAAGGCATTGGCTAGGGTGCATATTGTGACGATTGTCATTATCATTGGATTTCATTAGAGAATTTACCTCTACCACCTTAGGTTGTGGTGCTGTATTAAGCCCATGTATTTCTTCAATAGGAGGTAAATTTTTGACATCCTCAGCTTTAATACCGTTTTCTTTCATAGATTTCTTTGCCTCTTGCATATCTTCAGGACTGAGATATAAGATACCCCTCTTCTTTGGAGTGGGTTTAACCAGTGGATCAGGAAGAGTCCAATCATCATAATTTTTCAGTATGTTATTCAATAATTCTTCAGCTTTCCCAACAATTCGTTCCCTGAAAACACAACTATCTAGGAAATCCCTAGAAGCATCGGTTAGTCCATTATAGAAGATATCAAGTATTTCATTTTTCTTAAGAGGATGATCAGGCAAATCATTAAGTAATTGGCAAAGCCTCCCCCAAGCTTGTGGGAGACTCTCTTCTTTAATTTGCACAAAGTTAAATATTTCCTGTAAGACAGCTTGTTTCTTATGAGCAGGGAAATATTTTCCAGAGAAGTAATAAATCACATCCTGGGGACTACGCACACAACTAGGAGCAAGAGTATTGTACCAAGCTTTAGCATCACCCTTTAATGAGAACGTAAATAATTTGAGAATATAGTAATAGCGAGTTTTCTCATCATGAGTAAAAAGGTGGCTATCTCATTCAACTTAGTAAGATGTGCCACAACAGTTTCAGTTTCATAACCATGGAAAGGATCAGATTCAACCAAAGCGATTAACTCTGGGTCGACAGAGAATTCATAATCCTTATCATCAATAAAGATAGGTGAAGTAGAAAATTTAGGATCATATTGAATTCTAGAATTGAGAGGTTTTTCTTTATACTTGAACAAAAATTTGTCCAGAGCATCTCTATCCTTACAAGCAAGAATATCTCTAGTTGTCTCTTCATTCATAACATAGCCTTCTGGTACCTTAGGCAATTCATATCTAGGAGGGATAGTTCTAGTAGGTTTTTCAAGATTTCCAGTTTCAAGCTCATCATCAGATTCAACAACATCATGTTGAATTACTCTAGCAATTTGTTCATCAAGAAAATCACCAAGTGGCACATCATTATCATCAAGCAAGGTGCTAGCATCATCACAAGTATCATTCATAGAAGAAGTAGCATCATCAATAACTTGCGACATATCAGGATTAATAACATGTGGTGGTGTTGCATGTTTACTTATAACAGAAGTGAATCTAGAGTAGAACTGGATGGCAGTTTCTTACCTCCCCTCGTCTTAGAGGGATAAATCTTAGTCTTAGAATCCTTCATATTCTTCATAGTTATAAATTGATAATAATACCAAGTGACTCAACAAATATAGCTATGTTCCCCGGCAACAACGCCAGAAAAAGGTCTTGGTAACCCACAAGTATAGGGGATCGCAATAATTTTTGAGGGTAGAATATTCAAACCAAATTTATTGATTCAACACAAGGGGAGCCAAAGAATATTTGCAAGTATTAGCAGCTGAGTTCTCAATTCAACCACACCTCAAGATTAATTATCGGAAGCAATATGATCAGTAGCAAAGTACTATGATAGTTTTGATAATAGTGACAACAGCAATGGTAACGGTAACAGTGATAGCAGTATTTTCGTAGCAAGTGCAGTAGTAACGATAGCAGTAGTAACTTAGCAAGAACAATATAAGATAAATTCATAGGCATTGGATCGGTAATTTGTTGGATGATATTCCTCATGTGATAGTCATAACCTAGGGCGATATAGCACTAGCTCCAGTTCATAAATATAATGTAGGCATGTATTCCGTAAATAGTCATACATGCTTATGGAAAGAACTTGCGTGACATCTTTTGTCCTACCCTCCCGTGGCAGCGGGGTCCAATTGGAAACTAAGGGATATTAAGGCCTCCCTTTAATAGAGAACCGGAACAAAGCATTAACACACGATGAATACATGAACTCCTCAAATTACGGTCATCATCGGGAGTGGTCCCGACTGTTGTCACTCCGGGGTTGCTGGATCATAACACGTGGTAGGTGGCTATAACTTGCAAGATCGGATCTAGAGTATGGATATAATGGTGATAACATCAATGGTTCAGATCTGAAATCATGGTACCTAGGCCCAAAGTGACAAGCATTAAGCATGGCAAAGTCATAGTAACATCAATATCAGAAAATAGTGGATACCAGGGATCAGGCCCTAACAAAACTAACTAGATTACATGATGAATCTCATCTAACTTCTCACCGACAAGTGAGCCGATGAAGGAACTCACTCCCGGTGGGGAGCATCATGGAATTGGCGATGGAGAAGGGTTGGTGATGATGAAGAACGAAGACCGATGAAGAACAGGAGGTGACGGTAGCTCCGTCTCGTGGATCGCGATAATTCTTTCCTCCTGATTTTTTTCTGGAAAACTTGGATTTTATAGCATCGGTTTTAGGGTCTGCGGGGCCACCAGGTGGGGACAACTCACCTAGGCGCGCCTGGGAGGGGGGGCAGGCGTGCCCAGGTGGGTTGTGCCCACCCAGGTGCCCCCCTCAGGTGACTCTTGGCTCCAGAAATGCTCTTTTGTTGTATAAAAATTCCTTGCAAAGTTTTGTTCCATTTCGAGAACTTTTATTTTTGCACAAAAACAACACCATGGTAGTCTTCTGCTGAAAACATCGTCAGTCTGGGGTTACTTTCATTCAAATCTTGCAAATTAGAGTCCAAAACAAGAGGAAAAGAGTCAGGAAAAGTAGATACATTGGAGACGTATCCGTGATCTTGTGTTTGAATAAAAGAAACTCCTTGATATATTTAAATATGATTATCTTGATGAAAAGAAGATACATCATGTTATTATCAATGCTAAGCTTTCAGTGCACGAAGAAAAGATATTATTGAAAACTTTGAGGAAACATCAAGCTGCAATTGGATATACTCTTGATGATCTTAAGGGCATTAGCCCTACTCTTGTCAGCATAAGATGAATATAGAACCTGATGCTAAACCAGCTGTCGATCGTCAATGTCGCTTGAATCCTAAAATGAAGGATGTGGTAAGAACGAAAATATTAAAACTTCTTGAGACAAGTATATTTTATACTATAGTTGCTAGTAGATTGGTATGTCCTGATCATTGTGTTCCTAATAAAGGTGGTGTCCCAGTTGTCCCTAATGATAAAATGAACTTAACCCACAAAGAATTGTAACCAGTTACAGGATGGTAATTGATTTCAGGAAATTAAGTTAATCTACTAGAAAATATCATTATCCATTGCCTTTCACTGCTCAAATGTTAGAAAGATTGTCTAAGCATACATAATTATGTTTCTTAGATGGATATTCTGGTTTTTATCAAATACCTATACCACAAGAAGATCAAGAGAAATGCATTTTACTTGTCCTTTTGGAACTTATGCTTATAGACGTATGCCTTTTGGTTTATGTAATGCAACTTCTACCTTTCAAAGATGTACGCCTGCTATATTCTCTGATTTCTGTGAGAAAATTGTTGAGGTATTCATGGATGATTTCTCTAGTTACAGAACATCTTTTGGTGACTATTTGAGCAAATCTTGAAAAAGTTTTGTACAGATGTGAGGAGACTAATCTTGTCTTGAATTGGGAGAAGTGCCACTTCATGGTAAATGAAGGTATAGTCCTTGGCCGTAAAATTTTTGTGAGAGGCATAGAAGTAGATAAAGCT
Source organism: Triticum urartu (assembly GCF_056163025.1). Taxonomy (NCBI): domain Eukaryota; kingdom Viridiplantae; phylum Streptophyta; class Magnoliopsida; order Poales; family Poaceae; genus Triticum; species Triticum urartu. The sequence goes on from NC_141879.1 coordinate 331,170,845, forward strand.
AAAGTTGATGCAATTGATAAAATGCCATGTCCTAAAGATATTAAAGTTTTAAGAAGTTTCCTTGGTAATGCCAGTTTTTATAGAAGGTTTATTAATGATTTTTCTAAAATTTCTCGACCTCTTACTAATCTCCTAGAAAAAGATGTTCCATTTTTTGATGATAATTGTGTGGAAGCCTTTGAAATACTTAAGAAAGCTTTAATAACCACACTTGTTGTTCAGCCACCTGATTGGAACTTATTCTTTGAAATTATGTGTGATGCTAGTGATTATGCTATTGGTGTTTTTCTAGGTCAAAGAGGCGATAAGAAATTAAATGTTATTCATTATGCTAGTATGACCCTGGATAGTGCTCAAAGAAATTATGCTACTGCTGAGAAAGGATTTTTCGTAGTTATGTTTGATTGTGCTAAGTTCAGACCTTATATTGTTGACTCTAAAATCACTATTCACACTGACCATGCTACAATTAAATATCTTATGGAAAAGAAAGATGCTAAGCTGTAACGCCTTGAGACCGACGCTCTAGACGGCTTCCATGTTTTTCGTTGTTGCCATGTGTTTTGTTTGGTTCGTTGCATTCATCATTGCATCACGTGCATTGCATCATGTCATCATGCCATCATGTCATTTCTTTTTTAACTCAACTAAATAAATGGCATGGATCTTTGATCCATTTAAATCGAGCCAATTCACATGGTGAGTTGTCTTTATAACATACCCCCCCGATATTTAGGGAGCTATTATAAAATATTCCATTAGTTTGGAATTAACCGCAAACACACTTGCAATTTAAACTCTCAAGCCTTTTCTGCTCCGAGTTTGCTCCTCAAACTTCGCCATAAAGTCTATCATCTTTTTCCTGAGCTCCACCGAGAATCTTAACATTTTTGGACACTTCTAATTCCTAGTCCTTGTTCAAACCATTTGAATTAAATTCAAATGACTTTGAATTTAATTCTTGCAATCATGTCCACTCCTATTTTTCATGGACCGTGCACATTTTTGTGAGTCCGAGAAAATAATCCCGCTGCTGCCTTGCCGCCGTCAAGCTGCGTCGCAACGCTGCGTTCCTCTGCCCCGACCTCACGTCCGGCCATGGCAGCCGAGGGCCACCTCGTGCCCGCGCCTCTTCCTCCCTCCGTTTGGTCGCAAGTGCGCCGCTGCTGCCCTCCCGCTTCACCTTCTTGCCGGAGGTCGGGTCGCTGCGTCTTCTTCACCTCCTGCCCGAGTCCCTGCAACAGCCCGGTAGCCGCCGTCCCCTGCCAGTGGTCTCCGCTGTCCCGATGCACCTCCGCGTGCTGCTGCCATTGACGCCAAGTCGGACGACTAACGATCAGGGAGTAGCGCCAAGTATGATCGTTGAAGATTTTGTCAAGCACCCCCTGTTTTCGCTAAACGCCACATCGCAAGCGCCAAGTACCACGGCGGCCCTCCAAGAGTTTGGATTCGACAAGTTCGACGACGCTCTTGTACAACTACGTTACTGAGACCGGCAAGACCGACTACACGAAAAAGCTAAGTACCTCTACGCACGGATGCATCAAGGCCGCCTCAGATATCGCCAAGTACACCACCAAAAAGACCACACGGATGCTCGAACTAGTACTGAACGAAACGCCAAGTACCATGACGACCGTCGACATGTACCCCTACACCACACCGAAACACCGAGTTCCTCTCCGAACGTGTGTACGACTACCATGGCCGAAAGAACCATATACCACTACCATCTCTGAAGAACCGTGTAACGGAACCGTCAAGTTCGACTACTGCCAACATGTACAACTACCGTCGCGAGAACGTCTACTTCCACCACTTCCACTACGAACTCGTTCCTCTTCGGATATGCATGCTTCGAAGGTATAACGGCTGAGATGATGACCTATGGACGAATGTTGTGTGATGTACGAGATGAACCCAGTGTTTTCTTCGTGCCTGTTTGTTTCATGCACGACCCTCGGTTGCCATGCCACCGACACATGGGACACCCGGTAACCGGGAGAACCCCACCATCTCTTGCGTGTTCCACACATCCACACACTTCTCTTTTACATTGGTATCTCAATTGAGTCACTGGAACCGATATGTTGCCGTCGCATCATTTTCGGATTCGCTGCCATGGCACCCCTTTTCATTCCTTCATGGCGACCAAACGCTTCATATCATGTTCTTGTCAACTTTTAACAAAAAATGCATAAAAATTGCACAAGTCATCCGCATCATGATAATAACTTTTAAAATGGTTAGAATTGTTGTTTGCATTAAATTGCTAAATGCATATGGGGATTTACCGGAATTGTTGTTTGTTGTTTCCGGCCCCATTTAAATTGCTTAGATAGTGTAGTTTAATTGTGCTTCACCTCTTGCCAGTTTTAATAACATTTAATATTGTTTGGTACCTAAACGGGAGTGAACCAAATAATTAAATGCGGTGTTTCCTTCAATATGCAACTCGTTGCATATTGAGCTCCACTTAACTTGTAGTTTTGCTTGTGCACTTTGCCATGCCATGCCTTTTTAAATCGGACATGCATCATACTTGGTTGGGCATCATGCCATGTTTATGTAATGGTTGTTTACTATGTTGCTTGATTCTTTCCGCGTTGCTTCTCTCATTAGCTTCGGTTTCATTCCGGAGTTGTGAGGATCCGTTCGACTACGTCCGTTTGTCTTCTTCATGGACTCGTTCTTCTTCCTTGCGGGATTTCAGGCAAGATGACCATACCCTCAAAATCACTTCTATCTTCTCTTGCTAGATGTTCGCTCTATCGCTATGTCGCGCTACCTACCACTTGTTATATCATGCCTCCCATATTGCCATGTCAAGCCTCTAACCCACCTTCCTAGCAAACCGTTGTTTGGCTATGTTACCGCTTTTGCTCAGCCCCTCTTATAGCATTGCTAGTTGCAGGTGAAGTTGAAGTTTGTTCCATGTTGGAACATGTAATGTTGGGATATCGCAATATCTATTATTTTAATTAATGCTTCTATATACTTGGTAAAGGGTGGAAGGCTCGGCCTTATGCCTGGTGTTTTGTTCCACTCTTGCCGCCCTAGTTTCCGTCATACCGGTGTTATGTTCCTTGATTTTGCGTTCCTTACGCGGTTGGGTGTTATGGGAACCCCTTGACAGTTCGCTTTGAATAAAACTCCTCCAGCAAGGCCCAACCTTGGTTTGACATTTGCCACCTAAGCCTTTTTCCCTTGGGTTCTGCAGACTCAAGGGTCATCTTTATTTTAAACCCCCGGGCCAGTGCTCCTCTGAGTGTTGGTCCAAACTAGAGCACCGTGCGGGACCTTCCCTTGGCAACTTGGGTTATGTTGGTACCTGTACGCTTAGCTTATCCGGTGTGCCCTGAGAATGAGATATGTGCAGCTCCTATTGGGATTTGTCGGCACATTCGAGCAGCTTTGCTGGTCTTGTTTTACCATTGTTGAAATGTCTTGTAACCGGGATTCCGAGACTGATCGGGTCTTCTCGGGAGAAGGAATATCCTTCGTTGACCGTGAGAGCTTGTGATGGGCTAAGTTGGGACACCCCTGCAGGGTTTGAACTTTCGAAAGCCGTGCCCACAGTTATGCGGCAGATGGGAATTTGTTAATGTTCGGTTGTAGAAAACTTGACACTTGACTTAATTAAAATGCATCAATCGCGTGTGTAGCCGTGATGGTCTCTTCTCGGCGGAGTCCGGGAAGTGAACACGGTCTTGTGTTATGCTTGAACGTAAGTAGTTTCAGGATCACTTCTTGATCACTTCTAGCTTATCGACCGTTGCGTTGCTTCTCTTCTCGCTCTTATTTGCGTATGTTAGCCACCATATATGCTTAGTGCTTGCTGCAGCTCCACCTCATTACCCTATCCTACCCATAAGCTTGAATAGTCTTGATCTCATGGGTGTGAGATTGCTGAGTCCTCGTGACTCACAGATACTTCCAAACAGTTGCAGGTGCCGATGATACCAGTGCAGGTGACGCAACCGAGCTCAAGTGGGAGCTCGATGAAGATCTTGATCGTTGTTATGCGTCTTTTCCGATCGATGAGTAGTGGAGCCTAGTTGGGACGATCGGGGATCTAGCATTTGGGGTTGTCTTCTTTTATTTCTGACTGTAGTCGGTCTATGAGTATATTTGGATGATGTATGAATTATTTATGTATTATGTGAAGTGGTGATTGTAAGACAACTCTTTATCCCTTTCTTATTCAGTACATGGGATTGTGTGAAGATTACCCCACTTGCGACTAAACCACCATGCGGTTATGCCTCTAAGTCGTGCCTCGACACGTGGGAGATATAGCCGCATCGCAGGTGTTACAAGTTGGTATCAGATCCATCCCCCACTTAGGAGCCCCCTGCTTGATCGAATCGCTGACGTTGTTGAGTCTAGTACAAAATGTTTTGAGTCTTAGGATTATATATATCGGAGAGTAGGATTCTTTTTACTCCTCAGTCCCTTCGTCGCTCTGGTGAGGCCTCCTAACGTAGAAGTTTTGACTTTTCTCTCAAATTTCATAAATTTTTTTAGGATCATGCGGGTATCTTGGGATCGTTATGATATTCGTGTGATGAGAACATTGTTCTTGGGGATATCTTATGGAAAATAAAGATGCTAATCGTAGGCTGATTAGGTGGGTTCTTTTGTTGCAAGAGTTTCATTTACTTACTGTTGATAGAAAAGGAGTTGAAAATCCCATATCATGTAATTTGTCTAGAATGGAAAATGTTCTTGATGACCCACTTCCTAATGATGATAGTTTTCTTGATGAGCAATTAGCTGTTGTAAATGCTTCTACTTATCATGATAACCCTTGGTAAGCACATTATGCCAATTTCATTGTTGCTAAATACATACCGCCTAATTACACATACCAACAAAAGAAAAGTTCTTCTTTTATTTAAGACATTACTTTTGGGATGGACCACATCTATATAAAGAAGAAGTAGATGGTATTATTAGACGTTGTGTACCTGAGCATGAGAAAGAACATATCATAAGGAAGTGTCGCTCCAAGTCATACAGAGGCACCATGCTGGCAATAGAACTGCACACAAGGTATTACAATCTGATTTTTATTGGCCTACTCTCTTCAAAGATGCACGTTAGTTTGTCCTTTCTTGTGACGAATGTCATAGAATTGGTAATATTGATAGACGTCAATAAATGCCTATTAATTATTCAGTTGTCTTTGAACCTTTTGATGTTTGGGGCTTCGACTATATGGGACCTTTTCCTTCCTCTAATGGATATACTCATAATTTAGTTACTATTGATTATGTTACTAAGTGGGTAGAAGCTATTCCAACTAGTAGTGTTGATCATAACACTTCTGTTACAATGCTTAAGGAAGTTATTTTTCCGAGGTTTGGAGTCCCTAGATGTTTAATGACTCATGGTGGTTCAGTGTAACAGCCCGAGACCGACGTTCCAGATGCCTTCCATGTTTTTCGTGATAGTCGCGTTAATTGTTTGTTTGTTGCATTCATCATCGCATCATTTGCAGTGCATCCTCATGTTTTCATAAAACTGGCATCCTTTCGTAGTTGTCGTTTCTCCTTGTTGCATTTTGTTGACCGTTCCAACACCGATCACACTTGCACACGCCCGCGACATCATTAGATAATTATTTTATAAGTAGAATAAAATGTTCTCAGAATGGGTTGAAATTTGGTGCACGGTCCTGTTATATTGTAGATTGTCTGCTTGCCAAATTTCACCGCATTCGAAGGACGTTTGGTACCCGAACCGTTAAACTATAGCGGCACTATAGCCGTTTTAATTGGCAGACATTTTCATAGATAAAACTTTCACTGGGCCACACCAATTCCCTCTCTTCTTAGCCCAATCCTACCTACACATCCACCTTGATGAGGACATCAATACCATTGTTACACCCATAGCCCATGCTGCTATACATACAGGACCAATTACTAGAGCTCGCGCACGCCAATTGAATTATCAGGTACTTTCGTTTCTTGGTAATGATTCTAATGTTCATGAGAATATGATGCTGCCTAAATTGGATACATTTGTTTTGCTTACAAATGAAGGGCCTAGCTTGGACAAGAAAGATGAACCTTGGAGCAAGTTCAAGCATGGAGATGATGGCATGCGCAAGGGGATCAAGAACGGAGTTACAAGTGATGATTTCAGGACTTTGAAGCCACCATAAGGAGTGCATGAAGCCTTGGACGAAATATACAAGATGCCACTTCATAAATTTCATCCAGAGGCTATTCTAGGTGCTGCGTCACCTTATTATTGGGCCTGGCCCATGTATTTCAAAATACTTAAGTATTGTAACGCCCTCGATGCGGCTATATCTCCCACGTGTCGAAGCACGACTTAGAGGCGTAACCGCATTGAAAGCAATGTTGCAAGTGAGGTAATCTTCACACAACCCATGTAATACATAAGGGAAAAAATACATAGTTGGCTTACAATCGCCACTTCATACAAATACATGAATAAAGCATTACATCATCCAAATACAATCAGGGCCCGACTACGGAGCCAAAATAAAAGAAGACTACCCCAAACGCTACACAGATCCCCGATCGACCCCAACTGGGCTCCACTACTGATCAACTAGAACGAAACAACACAAAGGGCAAGATCTTCATCGAGCTCCTCCTTGAGCTTGGTTGCGTCATGTGCACGGTTCAACGGCACCTGCAAGCTGGTTTTGGGAGTATCTGTGAGTCACGGGGACTCAGCAATCTCGCACCCTCGTGATCAAAACTATTTAAGCTTATGGGAAGGGTAAAAAGGTATGAGGTGGAGCTGCAGCAAGCGACTAGCATATATGGTGGCTAACATACGCAAATGAGAGCGAGAAGAGAAGGCAAAAGCACGGTCGAACAACTATGATCAAGAAGTGATCCTGGAACAACCTACGTCAAGCATTACTCCAACACCGTGTTCACTTCCCGGACTCCGCCGGAAAGAGACCATCACGGTAACACACGCGGTTGGTGCATTTTAATTAAGGTCAACTTCAGGTTTTCTACAACCGGACGTTAACAAATTCCCATCTGCCCATAACCGCGGGCACGGCTTTCAAAAGTTCAAATCCCTGCAGGGGTGTCCCAACTTAGCCCATCACAAGCTCTCACGGTCAATGAAGGATATTCCTTCTAGCGGGAAGACCCGATCAGACTCGGAATCCCGGTTACAAGACATGCTCGACAATGGTAAAACAAGTCCAGCAAGACCACCCGATGCGCTGACATCCTGATGGGAGCTGCACATATCTCGTTCTCAGGGCAACACCGGATGAACACTACGTACAGCTAAACCAGCCCTCAAGTTTCCCCGAGGTGGCGCCGCAAGTGGCTCTGTTTCGGACCAACACTTAGACAAGCACTGGCCCGGGGGGGTTAAAATAAAGATGACCCTCGGGATGCGCGACTCCCAAGGGAAAAGGCTAGGTGGCAAATGGTAAAACCAAGGTTGGGCCTTGCTGGAGGAGTTTTATTCAAGGCAAACTATCAAGGGGTTCCCATTATAACCCAACCGCGTAAGGAACGCAAAATCCGAGAACATAACACCGATATGACGGAAACTAGGGCGGCAAGAGTGGAACAAAACACCAGGCATAAGGCCGAGCCTCCACCCTTTACCTAGTATATAGATGCATTAATTAAATAAGAGATATTGTGATATCCCAACAAGTAAACATATTCCAACAAGGAACAACATCTCCATGTTCCAACAAGGAACAGACTTCAATCTTCACCTGCAAATAACACGCTATAAGAGGGGCTGAGCAAAGCGGTAACATAGCCAAACAACAGTTTGCTAGGACAAGGTGGGTTAGAGGCTTGGTTCAACAATATGGGTGACATGATAAGCAAGTGGTAGGTATCGCAGCATAGGCATAGCAAAAGAGCGAGCAACTAGCAAGCAAAGATAGAAGTGATTTCGAGGGTATGGTCATCTTGCCTGAAATCCCGCAAGGAAGAAGAATGAGTCCATGAAGAAGATAAACGGACGTAGTCGAACGGATCCTCACACACGCGACGTTATCGGAACCAACCCGAAGAAGCAACACCGGAAAGAAGCAAACAATCATGGTAAACAACCACCACATAAATATGGCATGATGCACAACCAAGTATGATGCATGTCCGGTTTAATGAAGCATGGCATGACAAAATGCACAAACAATCCTACAAATTAAGTGGAGCTCAATATGCAACTCGACACGTGGGAGATATAGCCGCATCGAGGGCGTTACAAGTATAGACTGTTTTTAGAGTCCGTATGTGTGGGGAAACAAGAGTTAGGGTTGGTTTCGGACCCCTCCACCAAGGGCCACGAAATCCCCCCCTCTTCCACCATATATACAACCCTTAGGGCGTCGTTTAGACTTTGGGTTTTGTTTAGATTAAAGTTCACAATATCTGCAACTTCGCGTACTTTGTTTGTGTTCAACAACCAGACAAAGGCGTCACAGAACCCCACCTTGATCAATAAAGCTTTCCTCTTATATTCGCAATATCCAGATTGCAATCTCAGTTTCTTGCTTGTTCTTTGTTTGCCTGCAGGAAACAGACCTTCGTGGTTAGGTTGATCATGCTCCGGCATGGTCAATAACCTCTCGGAGTTGGTTTAGCGATTGCTAAGGCACGACATCCTCGCACGTTCGTAGTCGGATCGTCAAAGTCGACTTCCTCCAAAATGATAGCCACCATCTCATAGAAAGATGGGACACCTTTGCCTCTATCACACCTAGACCAACTAATGCTCTCCTCCACCCGGAGCCGTCCGATGGCGATCGAATGGTCCAAAATCGGCTAAACCCCCACTCCTCTAGCCCCCTTTCCTATTTAAGCCACCCTCCACTGCCATTTTGGGCAAAACCTAGCCCTCTAGCCTCCTCCCACCTCGGATCAGGCGCCGCCAACTCCTTTGCACCACTTGTCGCCACCGCAGCTGCCGCCCTCACCCATTCGCAGCGTGCCACATTGCCTCAACCGCCCACCAGCCGCCGCGGCCCGCCGAGCCCACCGGGAGCCCACCCAAGCCCATCCAGGCCTGAGCCGACCACGCCGCCGACCGAGATCCTCCTTGCCCACGCCGCTCCACCCTGCCGCCTTGACCCCCTCACCGCATCGCGCTGGCCGGCCACAGGAGGGCCGCCAGCCACCGTCGGCGACGGCCAGGCAACCCCCGTGCGGCTCAACCTTTTACTCTTCTTCTCCCCACTACTCTAGGAATGCATAGCAGTGGCGGGCTGTCACGCCCAATATGTGATCCTATCCGAGAGGAACTCGAAGGTCCAACCAAGGTTAGAGCCGCATATTGAAACGCTTTTGCAAGGTGGATATCATTACATTGTACCATTACATAATAAATGGGGATACATACAAGGGGCATACAAATGCCACAAGAATACATCAACATTATACATGAGAACAACATCCGGCTCTGGATGAAACACAAATAGAAACTCAAACGACATCCACCCTGCTAGCCCAGGCTGCTGATTAGGAACCAATCCCAAGATCCATGAAGAAGGAGAACTCCAAAACAAGTAAACATTGCTCTCACGTCATGATCATCCCATAACCTGTACCTGCAACTGTTGTTGTAGTAATGTGTGAGCCACGAGGACTCAGCAATCCCATTACCATGGGTATCAAGAGTAGCAAAGCTTAATGGGTATGGACATGATAAGTGGCGAGGTTGCAGCAAGCGACTAAGCATTGTATGGTGGCTAACTTACGACTACAAGAGTAAGATGAGAAACTACGCAAACGGTCGCAATCTAGTAATGATCAAGAAGTGATCCTGAACTACTTACGTTCAAACATAACCCCACTGTGTTCTCTTCTCGAACTCACTCAAAAAGAGACGGTCACAGTTACGCACGCGGTTGGTGCATTTTAATCGAGTTTAGTTCAAGTCCACTACAACCAGATATTTAAAATTCCCATCTGCCACATAACCGCGGGCACGACTCTCGAAAGTTTAAACCCTGCAGGGGTGTCCCAACTTAGCCCATGAAAAGCTCACGATCCGCGGAGACAATCCTCCATCTCGGGACCCTTCGATCAGACTCGGAATCCCGGTGCACAAGACATTTCGACAATGGTAAAACAAGTCCAGCAAGTCCTCCCGACATGCAGACACCCTAATAGTAGTCGCGCGTATCTCGTCTCAGGCCACGGTCGGATGAGCGTAGCCTACAGCAACTGAGACCCAAGTTGACCCGGGGGAAGCCGCACACGACTCTGTTTTGGACCAACACTCAGGAGGAGCATTGGCCCGGGGGGGGGGGGGGTTGATTAAGAATTCTTGGGTGCTAGCCAGCCCCTATGCAAGTTTTAGTTGTTATTAGGCAAATGGTAAAACCAATGTCGGGCCTTGCTGGAAGAGTTTTATTCAAAGAGAACTGTCAAGAGGGGCCCATAAACCCTCACTATGTTAGGGACGCAAAATCAAGGAACATAACACCGGTATGACGAAAACTAAGGCGACAAGAATGTAACAAAACACTAGGCAAAAGGCTGAGCCTTCCCCCCTTTACCAAGTATATAGATGCATTAATTAAATAATAGATGTTGTGATATACCATGAAATCCATGTTCCAACATGGAACAACCAGCAACTGCACCTGCAACTAGCAACACTATAAGAGGGGCTGAGCAAAGTGGTAACATAGCTAAACAACGGTTTGCTAGGATGGTGGAAAATGTTAGAGGCTATCATGGCAATTTGGGAGGCTTGATAAACAAGTGGTAGGTAGCGTGACATAACGATAGCATCGAGACAACTAGCATAACAAAGATAGTAGTGAGATCCAAGGTGACGGTTATCTTACCTGAAATCACGCTAGGAAGAAGAACGAGTCCATGAAGAAGATGAACGGCGTAGATGAAGCAAGCGAAGTCGAACGAATCCTCACGATCGCAACGAAACAAGAACTATCGAGAAGAAGCACAACCGGAAAGAAGCAAACAACATGGTAAACACACAACACAAAACATGACAAGATGCTCAACCAAGTATGATGCATGACAAGGCTATATGATGCTACTCATGGCAAGGGATGATGCATACAAGAACAATACATCAAAGCAAGTTTAAATGAGGCCGGAATCAACATACAACAATTTCGGAAACTCCCCATATGCAAATTTCGAAATTGGTACTATTCTGAACAAAATATTGAGTTAAAGTTGTTAAACAGCAAGTTAAAGTGCACCAAGATGATCTACGTGTCTTTCTAGTCAATTTACATATAAAGTTCATTTAATTCGGAGCTACGACCTATAAGATATGAGCAAAACAAGTTAAACATGACATTGATGCAAAATGCATTCAAACATCAAGCACACATGCTCAAACCAAGGATGCAACAAGGCAAGATGAAACTACATGCAAAACCAAACAAATTTCATGTAGAGCATGCTCCAAATGGAGCCATAGTTCAACACATACACTCAATACAAGTTTCAAACACAATCTGCCCAAAACAACAACTAAGCACTTTGCAATCAAGGAAACAACATGCTACAGGAAACATACGGACACAAACTTGATATGCACTCAAAGAACAGATTGCATGCTTCAAATATCATCAAGGTTCAGGTCCATAGGCATCAGGATTAAACCAATATGATCAATGCAAAAAGCAACTTTATAAAACAGATTATGACTTAGAGAAAAACAGGGCATACATGTGAGCAGAAATAACATGTTGACATGTTGGAGGCATGAAACAAACATGCTACAGTGCAAGAACATAACAATAAAAAGCATGGCATTAAAGTACGGGTTAAACATGGCAAAACATGATTACTAAGCATCTCTGTATAACCTCTAGATCAATGGCATTCATCAAGACAAGATTGCAAGTTATAACAGATTTTCAAACAGTGAAAAACTGAGTAAGGCTGAAAACAGATTCATGATGCATACTTTGAGACAACAAAAGTATATGCTACAGGAACATTTCATGGCATCAAAGGGCATGGCAAGTATTTAAAGTTAGAGCACTACAAAACATGAACACTGAGCTACTGCTATAAAACAGTAGAACATGCTCAAAACATCATGGCAAGATTGCAAACGATAACTAATTCATAGACTTGGTGAATAAACTGAACATGGCAGGAACATCCACAAGTAGACATGTTTGCAAACTTGGTTAGCTCAACGTAAAGCATATGATGGCAAGTGAATGTACCCAACAACAAGAAGGCATATTTTTGCAGCTACTCATGTCAAGAACATGGTCATAGGATGTATAGAACACTAGCTATTCACATGGAAAAAATGAATTACTAATAACAGGCTGACAGAAACATTATTTAATAATTTTAGAGCATGGTAATGAGAAGCTACAGCAGGCCGTAATGCAAACAAGGGCATGGATAGATAGAGCATAATAAGATCTACAAAACATCCTTACTGAGCATCTCTAGATTATGCATGGATTCACTTGTAGAATCAAGTTAACATGGCAACATAATATAGCAGGTTCAGACTTAGCAGAAAACTCTTAAGTGTCCCGATTAGAAACATCAAGTAGCTCACTTTGCATGCTTGTGCTAGTCACCACATGGCACATAAAAATGCATGGATGGCACCACTTTAAAGATGGCTTGAATATTCTCCTAAAACATGTTGACATGATGCTCAAAAGGTAATCACACAAAATGCTATGAAAAAGACAAATCAACAAGTTATGACAATTTCCAGCAGATTGTATCATTTATCACTTTTGCAACAAGGATTAAGGCATCAAGATGATTAGTAACATGAATGCAAATGCAACAATCGTGTAGAGCATTAAGAGATGAACATTTTGACATATCATGCATGCAAAATGGAGCCACACACACAAAGTTATGACATGACAAAGATGCACACATTAAGTTGCAGATCTGGGGACTTAGAAGAAATTATACCCTCAGAGAAACTGGACGAGGTCGAGCGGGACGGAGGGATCCGGGACGTGCGCGCGTGTGTTTGGACGGAGGGATGGGTGGATCTCATCCACCCGGGTGGTTCCGGGCAGGATCTCGCCAGATCCGCTGCAAGACAGCGACGACGCGTCGGCGGGGGCATGGACGAGGCGGAGGCGGGCTCCGGCGAGGTAGCACGGTGAGGAGGCGGGCGCCGGCGGCGGAGGGGCATGCGGTGGCATGCGCCGGCGCGGCGGCGTGCGTGCGGCAGCACGCGGTGGTGGAGCGGGGCACGGTGTGGGCGAGGTGGAGGCGGCGACGCGGTGCGCGCGGGCGGCGAGCGGCGGCGCTGGACGGGAGGAGATGGCGCGGGCGCTCGGGGCGGCGGCTCGCGCCCGGTGCGTTCCGAGACAGGCTGCGTCTGGGCTCGCGGGCCCGCGGCGGCCTGCACGATGGTGTGGAGCTGGTAGGCGACGTGGAGGCCGTGGATTGGCTGGAGGGCGGTGGTGGACATGTCCGGCGGCGGGGGCGGATATGTCCGGCAGCGTGAGGAGGAGAAGGCTAGGGTTTTACCCGAAATTTGTGGAGGGGGAGGCTTATTTATAGATAGAGGGAGCTGGGAGAGGGCTATTGAGGTGCGGTTTTCGCCCACACGATCGTCATCCAATGGCGAAGAGCATGGAGGGGGTTTAGATGGGCTAGTGGGATGTTGTGGAGGGGTGCGCTGCAAGGAGAAAAGGGCCTGGCGGTTAACGCGGTTAACCGTTGGGGCATCGAACGACCTCGAAATGGAACAAAATTTTACAGGCGGTCTATCGGTGATGTACCAAGAGCACTCGTCAATTCTTGGCCCATTCTGAGAACATTTTTCTCCCGCGCATGAAACAAGATCTGGGAGGTGCGATAGGCGTGTGCGAGTGTGTCTGGGCTCAGAACGGACAACGGAGAGAACTGGAGACCCGAACGGATGCAAGTTTTGAAAAACATGCAGATGAAATACACATGATGACATGGCCAAGTGCAACACGCAAGCAAAAGACATGGCAACGACGGAGAATAACTGGAAGACACCTGATGCATCGGTCTCGGGGCATTACACGGGCGCCTAGGGCCCAGCAGTGACGAGCGAGCCTCTTTGAGCCGCCCGCCATTGACCTCCTGCCACTTCTAAAGGGGCATTAGGCGCCCGCCACTAGTATAGGGACCTAACAGTGGCGAGTGCGCAATTCGCCGCCAGTGTAGTCCATCTCGTAGTAGTGGCAGGAAGCCCTACCAATGGCGGGCATGGCACGTTGCCCGCCAGTGCTGTGTGAAGTACGTGCGGCGGGCGCTTGTCAGTGCTCGCCAGTGATTGCCGCACTAGGCTATAATAAAAAACGCTACCGTGGCAGCAGAATAACAGCGTTAGCTGATGCAAATAGGGGACAATTATCAATTAAATGTGAGCAAATCAGGAATAAAACTAGTGGTAATAATTGAAAATAAAGAACGAGAAGTACATTAAGAATAAACGAGTTATACAACATACATGGTCATCAAATATAGTCTGCTGATCAAGTTGAACAACAAAGTGCATGGCACCAAATATGTTTATTCATGGTGTCAGTTTTGCCCGCTGCAACAAGCTAGGCTAGGCTCTTTTATTTGTTAGATTCATCTTCTTCGGAGTTATTATAGAATAGGCTGGACGATGAGCGGACCTCCTTGTTTATGATAGCCGCGGACTTGACTTGTAGGTCTTCGAGCACTAAGCTAGCTTCAGACAAATTGTTTTGTACTTCTTGACCCCATTTGAGGATTTTATCATGCCAATTTCACATTTTCATGGATCGTATGAATTCTTCCATGTGAATGAAGGCGTGGAAGCCACATGTCAGACTAGTCGACAATTGTTGCATACAAGACAGAGTGTTCCATCTAAAGGAAATCATTTTCTTTCCACTTCCTTTGTAGTTTTTTTAACTGTGTGTCCTCTTGTAGTATACAAATCAAAAGGACAATCATCAAGAAATTCCTTCAGGAGGGACCGGTCTTTTTGCGGGCTCTTCGTGGAATCCAGCAAGTAAAAGTTGCACCTTTGCGGTGTTATCACTAGGAGAACCCAACGGTACTCTATTTTTTATAAGAGTAGAGAGATGTGAATGGAAAACGAGATTTTGTTATACCCAAACCAAAAAGGACTGGAGGGAGTGATTGCTCTAACACGGACGCGACCTCTCATAGCGCAGGCATTGAAACGGTGTGCCGGCCAAGAGGGACCCACTCGCTGCAGGCCTGGCTGAACACGCCTCCTCGTAGCATGCAACCGGCTTCAGACTGCCCCGCTTGCCTCCATTGAATCCGCGCGTGTGCTGGCAACACGTCCTTCCATGAGCCGGTCGGCATTTTAGAACACAAAAAATGATCAAAATATAATTATTTACGCATGGTCTTGACTTGTTGTGCTCGCCCTGGTAGCAGGAACTAGAGGTTTTTCTTTAGTTATAACTCTCCTCACATTTTTTTGGCTTTGAAGTGAATCATGGTTGTAGACACTATCTATGAATGTGCAATATCTGTGAACATGAGTTTGATGTGTAAGTTGAACTTGGAATGTTGGGCTTGCGCGTGAACTATACCATGTCCAATGCTTCGTCTGTTATTGTTTGGAAAGTAATTGTTGTTATTACATGACCCTAAAAAAATTATTTTGTGCCACATCAGTAGATGCATGGACATCACAATAGGCATGCTGACTGGATAATCATTTGAACCTAGCTATTATGAAGGAAAATTTGTGTTGACAACAGTTTTAGATAGCAGGAGATGGCTAGCCTACTCTGCCTCTGCTAGCTTCTTTCTGGCTTCTTCCATCTCTTCTTTGGCTTGGGTGAAGAGAGCATCTGATTGGTCTTTTCGCTTCTTCAGGAACTCAGCTACATTCTCAAGGGCTGCTGCACGCTTTCTTTGAGCCTTTACTAGAGCCACGAGGACACGAACAGTTGACAAGTCCACCTGGCTTGTGTGTAATCCAGCATCATCTGGGAATTTGCACCTCATGTCTAATCCAGCATCATTAGGGAACTGGCACCTTGTGTGTAATCCAGCCTCATTTTGGAAACATGATCTCGAGGTTGACCATACTTCCCTCCTCGCAGGAACTACATCCTGACATGAAGTTACTTCTTTTTTAGATCAATACTCAGAGCAACCCATATCCATTTAGTAGAAGCCAGATAAACAGGACTAGGAGAAGTGAATTCAAAAGGAAAAATATAAAAACAAACTACAAGGTGAGAACACCCACTTCCTACATCAAGCTAAAAACGAAAGCACTAGGATGATTAAGACTCTTCTTATTACACATCGAAGAACGCGAGGCTGAGAAACAGAAACTACAACATATACACATCGAAGAACACAAGGCTAAATGAAAGTAATTGAAATGGTGTTACTTACCAAAGCTCATTTTACAGGTTCAGTGCAGCTCCTCTTTTACTTGCCACGCTCCTTGAAGATGTCCCAAATATCCCGTCTTTGGTCTTCATTGCTCCTCTACATGTTCGCACTCGTGGTTTTAAAATCTCAACATGACAAGAAAAATATAGTAGTAATACTCACGCATCTTGTCGGCAACATTAAAGCACTCGCCTGCCATGTTAGAGCATCTCCAACAGAAGCGCAACGCGCGGCGCTTTAAAAAAGCATTTATACTGCTGAGATCAAGAAGTAGAGATAGAGAGTAGAGACTAGAGAGTAGAGACATAGATAGTTCTCAGCATAGATATAGCATATAGATAGATAAAAAATAGATAGTTCAACTACTCCTCCTTGTCCGACTCCTCCTTGGTGATGTCCTCCTCCGACGTCTCAAGTAGGCGTGAAGATACCGATTGTCGTCGGATTCCTAGGGCGACACTGCTCCTAGCCTCATGTTGAATTGAACGTCCGCTTTTCACGTACACTTGTCCTCACGATAGGCTGCTTGCTCTGCCCTCCTCTTCTCCCTCTCAGCCCTCCTTTGCGCGTAGAACTCGCGCTCATTAATGATGTGCGGGAAGCGTTGGCGCCACAACGCCATAGCTTCCTCGTCCAACTCGGCGATGCCGAGACGGTGCTCCCACCTTTGGTTGTCACAACGATCCTCGTCGGTGATAAGTTGCGGTAGAGGCGTGAGCTCCTGCGCCCGCTCCCGCGTCGGCACGTTGGGGAAGTTCAATGTTCTATGAGGCCACTGGAGGCTCCACGCCACTGCGTCGTACGCGCGGGCGGACTCGTTGGCGGTGTCAAAATTGCCGAGTTCGAGGCGCATCCCGCAAAACCGGATCTCGGCGGAGAAGCCACCGGAGGGGCGTGTGCGAATGTCGTGGTATCCCCAAGTTTCCCAGTGATGCGGCGGCATGGTGGCGCGGCGGCGGCGAGGCGAGAAAGAGCGGGGAGAGAGCGGTGGCGGGGCGCAGAGCGGGCAAAGAGCGGTGATGAGGCACAAAGCGGGGAGAGAGTGGTGGCAAGGCACAGAGCGGTGGGAGGGCGTTGGATTTTATAAAGCATGCCGGATGCCGCGCGGCAAAACTAGCGCGCGCCCGACCACTTTTTCCCCCGTGCGCGTGATCCTTTCCCGACGTCCTTGCTATCTCTACTCTCTTCTCTACTGTTATATTTATTTTATATTTAATATTTATCTCTACTCTCTTCTCTATTGTTATATTTATTTATATTTAATATTTATCTCTACTTCTCTACTCTCTACTCTTTTTTTCTTAAAAAAACAGAGTTGGTGATGATGGTGTGCCTGCCATCCTGCAATATAGGTCGTCCGATTTATATCCGATGGATAGGAAGGAAACTATGGCAATTTTGTAGAAAGATACCCACACCCCTCTTCAGATTTGCAAACAAGGCCTTCCCTCGTTCATCCTTTTCTCCTACAAGATAAACTACTCATACAAATGCATCTTGATGTTCCGTGCAACACATGGGCATCTTGCTAGTTCTAAAAAACTTTCCATCATTTGCCACACTACTGGTTGCAGATGAAGAGCCTACCCAAGCACAGCGCGATACATGAGCGACACACAATTACAAGCTGATAATCTATTGGACAATGGAGACTATAACCAATTAGTTTTACGGGAACAATAGAAACCAGGAAATTTGAAGGGTAGGTATGAACAAAATTGGAACTGCACATGTACTGCTAAGTGATTCAATACACACATTACCAATCGAGGAGGAGAACGATGGTCGCGGCGGCCTATGTGCATCATGGTCGGCAACGGGAGTCAGTTCATTGTCCACGACGGTGGTGCTTCTGCGCTTAGCGTCTTCCTCCGGGAACCAGATCTGAGACCGTGGAATACGGTGCCGGGGAAGAGGCTCCCTGTACGACGACGATGATGGACCGGCTCTAGTGCGGCATACAAGGTCGTCGATGAGGCCGATGCACTGCGGTGGACAAGTGCGCCGATGGAGAGGGGGAGGAGCACGAAGGATGCAGTGCCGTGGAGAATTCTATTTTGCTATGGGGATAGAAAATGGGGAGTATTCAGGTGTACTACTATGGGTGCCGGGGTGGGGTTGGCTGGGTAGGGTGAACCTGAAGTTACAAAAACAGTCCCCTACCAAGCGTCATCCGTAGGCTGCTCCGAAGGCTATGATGGTAAATTCGCACTGCTCAAATCAGGGTCACGGGAGATTTTCCCGCCGACCTGAAAATTTTGTGACACTGAACTCCCCGTGTGGCGTGTTGGGTGATTGGGCTAAGGAAATAGCGATTAGTACTTGTAACTACTAGTACTCCCTTCGATTTTATTAACTCTGCATATTAGGTTTGACCAAAGTCAAACTTCCTAAAGTTTGACCAAGTTTATAGAAAAATATAAACATTTACCATAACAAATATGTATGATGTGAAAGTACATTCAATAATGAATCTAATGGTATTTATTTGTTATTGTATATGTTAACATTTTTTGTTATAAACTTTCTGAGAGTTTACAAAACTTGACTTTGACCAATGCTAATACACGGACTTAAATAAAAATGGAGGGAGTACACATTTGTTTTCTTAGTATCTAGTGAATTAATCATTTGCTGTAATTGTGAAATAAATATATTAGGCTACTGACTTCGAATGTAATGGTCTATACAATTCAATAGTTACAATCATTGTTGAATTCCAAGATGTATACGAGGTCTATAGTACTTCACAATATGCTCAAACTCGCATAATCCCAATCAAATGAGAATCTAAATGCATTTCATAGTTATTACTTTGTAGGATGCAACAAAACCAACCATAACTCTACATCATCCATTATAAAAGCAACATTTTGAACACATCCCAATGTGTGAATGAAACGTGTAGAGAGAGCTTGCGAAGATGGAGCAGATAGGGCGGTAAAGATTGTGTGTATGTGGACAAGAGAGTAGGAGACAAACCTAACGAGAGAGAGAGAGAGAGAGAGAGAAAGAGAGGAATAAGTTAGGTCTATGAGAAAGATGGAGACATGTAATATACGTGAGATGTGTGTGCATCCGGATTATGTAGACGTGGAAGGAGAAGAGACAACAGATTTGATGAGAGAGCTAGAAAAACATGGACGAGAGGGGAAGGATCTCCTGGGTTGAGGGATTGATAATTTTGTGCGGGAGAGAGAGGGATTGGTAATTTTGTGTGGGAGAGAGGGGGGACGAGTCAGTCAGCCGTCGTCACATCATCCTGCTTCCAAATGACCCCGCATTATCTAGTGTAGTGTGGTCGCCGTCTTCGATCTCCTCGATGCCCTCTTTGACGATTGAGGTGTTGTGCATGCTGGGTTGTAGAGAAGCACAAGCGAGAGTGGTCTCCATATAGCCTTGGATGGGTATGAATTGTGTTCTCGGGGGAGGGGGAGTGTGTGTGTGGTGTGTGTGTGTGTGTGCGTGTGTGTGTGTGAGGTATTGAGAAAAATCAAACCTATGGAGAGAAATGTGTGTGTATGTGACGGAAAGCTACATGCTAAATAGGGTTTTCACGAAGAGATTGTGCATGCGAGATAGAGAGCAATGTGCGGGCCTTGAGGTGGGCCGGGGCCGAGTGAGGGTGTGAAAATGTGTGCGTTGATGCATGTATTACATGCGATCGTGTGAGGGACAGACGAATCGAGAGAGATGGTTGTTGTGTCACGGATGCTCCTCTCTCTCTCACACACACACACAAGTACAAATGGAAGACCGTTCTCTCATGTATACACAACGTATCGGCATCTGTCTATGTCTCACTCATGCATGATCATTTGCACATTCACACCTCTCTATGTCTCTATCACACGCACACTGTCTCCATAGTTCCCTTCCGCCACAACACACATATGGACACATACACACCGTCGGTGTCCTGGGAACGGGGGTCCCTAGACTTGCCTGCCTGCGGCCCATGGCATGGCTCCACCAGTGGCCCTGTACGGCCCATCATCATTAGCGAACATTCAAGCCCCTCGCGAGGTCCAAGCCTCGCGAAGCGGATGACACAGGACCTCCTCGGGGGCGGCCTCACCAAACTGGCTCGTGAGGGGCGGAGAGATCAAGGCGAGGGGCACCTCGCGAGGTCCCTGTGACGCAAGCCATGATGACCGAGGCCAGGCGGGCGCCAGCGCGCGCAGTGTACTCGTTTCCTCTTTGGTGCTAAAGAGGCAAGCACAGGCGAGGAGTCCCGAGGCATCAGGTAAAGGTTACCATATCGGTGCAACAAGACCAAGACTAGCAGGACGGCAGGACAGAGGTCACCGTGGAGCCCCGGACGACGTCACCACCAGAGCCTTTGGCAGGAGAAGAACACCTTTTGCCAAGATAACTTGTACTAGTTGTCTCCCTTCAAATTTGGCCGTCGTTGGATCCCTTCCCGCCTTCATTTGGGAAGAGGACCATGGCCTCTATAAATAGGACTAGCCACCACTAGGGAGACGGATCGGGGATCGGATCCATTCCATCCTCAACCACACAAGCTCACCGAGCTCAAGGACTCCTCTCCTCAGGAGGCTGTTCTTCCCTTGTACTCGTTCATCATTAGCCCAAGAGGCAGTCCACCACACCACACTGGGGTAGGGTATTACACCACATCGATGGCCCGAACCAGTATAAACCCTGTGTCCTTTGTTCTGCAAGTTCGACGTGCTGAGCTTTGAGATCATGGTGAGAGCGTGAGCTAGGGGGAAGAGAGATCTTCATGCGCACCCCAGAGTTCGAACCTCAAGGGTTTTGCCAGAACCCAAAATTCGACATATGGCGTGCCAGGTAGGGGTGCGCTGAAGCTTTCCTTCCATTGATCCACGTTCCACCGCCTCACCGCATCCATGGAAAACGCGCGTCGAGCCCGTGCCGAGCGCCGGGCCGCCCTCGCCGCCCGTGTCGCTCAGACGGCCCCTGTCGGCGGGCCTCCCCATCGTTCTCCATCACCTGTTGCCAACGCCACTACCGGCCCGGCAGCAAATGAGTAGCAAGCATCCTCACTACACCCCTTCGTGCGGCGAGACGGCCGCACCGCCACCCCGCCGCTGACTCCGGCCGGCTCATCGTCCCATGCTTGTCGCGCGCCCACCGATGCGCAGGCCGGGTTGCTCATGGTGCGCGAGCTCCTGTGCTACCGCCCGGTCGACGTCCTCTACGAGGACTGGCTGGACCGCATCGCCGAGCTTGTCAGCGCCGCTGGGGGCTCTCCTGCACCATTCCTCTCGTTGCCTCGCCCGCCTCCGGCTGCGGGAGACGTAGCTCACGGAGCGCCTCCGCCGCCTCTACATCAAGATGGCGCCCTCACGCCGAGATGCGCAGCTCACGGAGCGCCACCGCCTCCTCCACATCAAGACGGTGTCCTCGCCCCAAGACGCACGGTCCCGCGGCGTGATCCGCCACGCCGTGTGCCCGCACACGAAGAAGGAAGCTGCCACGAGGTCCCTCGACCGCGAGAAAATGCTCCAGCGCTCCCGGCACCACCACGACAAGACCGCGTGCCGCCTGCGGCGGTGGTGTGCGGACATCAAGGGCAGGCTCCACCCTTGCAGAGGGCCCTGGTGGCCACAACAGGCTGCCACGCCTTCACTCCCGAGATGCGCACCTTTGTTTGGCCAGGCAAGGTCAAGCCGGACCTGCCTCCGTGCTATGACGGCACCCCCGACCCTGCGGAATTCCGGCAGCTCTACGAGCTGAGCATCAAGGCGGCCAACGGAGACGAAAAATTCATGGCGAACTGGTTTCCCATGGATCTCAAGGATGGTGTGAACCTGCCCGCGGGATCAATCTCCTCCTGGGGTGAGACGCGCGACCGCTTCATCGCCAACTTCCAGGGCACTCGCAACCGTCCTCCGACTGCGGGTGACCTACGCCACATCAATCAACACCAGGGAGAGACCCTGCAGAAGTACATCCAGCGCTTCAACAACGTTCGTCTCAAGATCCCCAAGGTGACGGACGAGGCCATCATCTTAGCGTTTTCCGATGGCGTCTGCGACGTAAAGATGAAGGAGGAGCTCGCCATCAACGAGGACCTATGCATGACTCTGGAGCTATTCAACATGGTGACCAAGTGCGCAATAGCTGAGGAAGGGCGCCTTTCCCTTCTCGAGCTCCCAGCTGCCAACCCAGAAGAAACGAAAGCCAAGGTCAAGGACGTGAAGCGCAAGGGAGTAGCCATGCTCGCGGTGGAGCCGGACACGAAGCGCGGCCGGGACCACCCCGAGTCGTCCAAGAGCAGACGTCCATTCTGTGCCTTCCACAACGTACACAGCCACAACACCAACGACTCTCAAGAGCTCAGGGCCATCCGAGATGGACGCTTCGGTCGATGCCCCGAGGGCAACGGACGGGGCTATGACCGAGGAGGAGGACGAAGTGGAGGACGCTGGGACGACCGCGGCCCTCGCCAGGAGTGGCGCGACCGGCCTCGTGAGGACCACTGGCAGGAGCAGCCTCGTGAGGGTGCCTGGCGCGACCAGCCTCGCGAGGACCGTCCTCAGGGCAATCCTGGCCTCCCTCTGCTGCCGCCACCACGAAGAAGGAACGACGACCACCATTAGGACGAGGGGGCTGGGGGCTTCTAGGAGCCACGCGCCATCGCTTGCATCTTGGGCGGTGCTCAGGCCCTGGCTTCCCAATGCATCTTCAAGCAGTTCTCTCGCGAGGTGAATGCCGCCCTCCCCAGGCTCGAGGCCACGCGCCCGCTCAGGTGGTCCAAGTACGCCATCACCTTTAGCTCGGCGGACCAGCTCAAATGCGCGGCGACCGCCGGCATCCTCCCGATGCTCTATTCACCCGTCATCAGCAATGTCCAAGTCACCAAGACCCACATCGATGGCGGCGCGGGGCTCAGCGTCCTGACCGTTGAGACGTTCGACAGCCTTCAAGTGCCCAATGATCAGCTACAGCCTACCAAGCCCTTCTCAGGAGTGACCGACGGCTCCACCCCCCCCCCCCGATTGGGCAAGTTCGTCTCCCTGTCACCTTCGGCCAGCGCGACAAGTACCACACCGAGCTCATCGACTTCGACGTCGCCCACATCCGTCTGCCGTACAGTGCCATCCTCGGGTACCCAGCATTACCCAAGTTCATGGCAGTGACCCACCATGGCTACAACGTCCTCAAGATGCCAGGAAGCGGGGGAATCATCACAGTCCCCTGCGAAGAAAGAGATGGGGTGTGCTCCCTTGAGCGTGCCTTCCAAGCCGCGACAATCGAAGACCCTGACAGCGAGGGCACGCAGTACCCTCCTGAGGCCATCCCCAAGAAGAAGTAGCTACTCCGCACAGGGCCTCAGGGGATCAGTGTCTCTAACAGCGCCGCCTCAGGATCAGCGCCCGCGCCTGGGGCGCCTCCCTCCCTCGCATAGGAAGGCGCACCCGGCGCCCTCCTCGGGTGAGGCTCGGGGCTCTCTTCTGGAGGGCCTCGAACCTGGCCGACATCACGAGGGAGGCGCTCGGGCACCACATGGAGGCATGCTTTGCGGCACGTTTCCCTCAGGAGGGCATCGAGCGAGGAGCACCCGACACTTAGGAGTTCATCGTCAAGGCCACCCAGGAGTTTCAAGAAGCAAGGGCGATGCGCGGAAACCACCACCCACCTGGTGCAGCTCCCCATCCAAGCGTGGATGGCGGGCTGCGCATCTGCATCGACATCCCTGGGCTCAACAGGGCCGCGTCTCAGGAGCGCTTCTGGCCTTCGCACGTTGGGCAGTGCGAGGGTCCACCTCACAGCTATGTTCGCATACCATTTGGCCTACCGAGCATGGTAGCCGCCTTCCAGCGCAACCTATGGAGCATCCTGGCAACTCAGGAGGCCCGACATCATGCGGTCCTGGCGGAGATGGAAACGGTCCTCAAGGAACCACCTGAGTCCCTAGAGCCTCCTGAGGCTCAGGGTCTTGGCGGCTCATGAGGAGCGACTTCTTCAGTGCGCGCCCTCAGCTACCCCAACACTCCTTCGACAAAGAAACCAGGTGACATTTTCCAAGTTCATTCAGCTGGGAGCGCCCCTCGGGCTGCATTATTCCCAGGTCGCATGGGCCTGTCCCTGCGGCGTGTATCCTTCTGCATTTTTAGCTTATCCTACTGGGGGCGCCCCTCGGGCTGCATCATCCCCAGGCCGCTCTGGTCCGTCCCACTGGCATGTATCATTCTCGCATCTATCTAAGCTAGTTCGCTTCCTCTCATGCGTCACCCATGGTTATCACCTGCTTGATTGTCACCCACCATGGGAGCCCTGTGTCGATCGTGTTTCTTCAGGATCCTTCACATGAGAAGACTAGGCACGACGCCTGTGCTCGGGTCCATCCCTGCAGCGTCGATAAACCCAACGGTTGAGCTCTGTCTGGCGGGCCGGCCCCGTTCAAGTCACCTCCTGGTGTCGTTGGTGCTTGGCCTTCTCATGCGATAACCTTAGGAGATTCGCTCGGCGCAGGTTGCCTAACCATCTCACAGGACCACCACAGTCATCAAGAGCCAAGACCAAGTGCAACCCGCCTTGAGGTAGGGCCTCGTGAGTCCCGCGCTGGCTCACGAGTGCCCAGACACACCTCGTCCAGCCCTGCCGTGCAAGCCACGTGTCAGGGCGGGGCTGTACACGTCCCGGGGGCTCCACTCAAAGGGAGCCCTCACCCACGCACCAGTGGAAGCACCATGCTCCGCGCTGGCAGTCGACCTGGCCGAGGAGCGGTTATGCCCGTGCAAGTACATACGCACTATGCTCCGTGCTGGTGATAAACAACTGAGGGCAGCCCCATGGCCATATCAACCTCAAGGAGCCTCCGAGGTCAGTGTCTGGCCTCATCACAACACCTCCCCTTAGGAGAGTCGCACGAGGGGGCTGGGCATGGGGGCTGCGCTTGGGTCACACCCAAGCGTACGCCACCCTGCCAGGTTCCTCGGACCTGGTTGTCGCGCGCCCCTCCTGAGCGGAGCCTCGGCGAGGGAAATGGTATGAAGGTCGTTTGAGCGTCAAGGGGACTCCTGAGCATCGCGACTCAGGAGCCTAACTGGCCACGTAGCCTCTCACCCCTTGGTCTCGTCCTGGTGATCCAGACGACCCAGCGGCGGCTAAGGTATGCGCGAGGTCGGGCCCTGCCGACGTAGAACACTAGGCCTACTCCTGCATCTCCTTTCTGTAAGTTGTTTGCGCGTCAAGGGGGACTCCTGAGCATCGCGCCTCAGGAGCCTAACTGTCCACGTAGCCCCTCACCCCTTGGTCTCGTCCTGGTGATCCGGATGACTCAACAGCAACTGAGGTATGCACGGGGTCGGGCCCTGCTGACATAGAACATGAAGCAAATAGGAAGGAAATCGCGGAACTCAAATGAATATTACAAAACATATTGCTCTTTAAATACCAAACACAAGTTTAACACCTCCACGAGGCATGGTACGTATTGCAGAAGCAAAGCGGGGAAAGGAGTCACCAGCAAGTCATCTCATCATCCCTGCACGCCGCCATCGCTTGCAAGAGGCGCCCTTCGACAGTGATGTTGCCCTCACCCGAGCCCCCCGCTGGAGTTGCAGGTTCAGTAGCACCACCAGTTGAGGGCACAGGGTCGAAGGTGTGGAACTTGTTCAGCAAAGCCTCCACCTGGCCCTTCACGGCTTTGGCAGTAGCTGCGCAGCGCTCGTCATCCACAGGCTCCAGTAGCTCATCAAGGTTGGTGTTAGGATCACGAAGATATAGATGGCTGAAGACGCGCGTCAGCGCAGCCAAGGAAAGTGTGCGGGCTTCCCCCTCCACCAAGGGGCCGATCCGTCCACGACATCCTCAAGCTCCGCGACCAAATGAGGAAGCAGCTGGGTGGGGCCCTCGTCGGCTGTCGCCAGCGGCTCCTCCATGCCCTTCTCATCGAGTGCCCGTAGTGCCACACGGGACCTCTCCTCAAGGGACTTGAAGTCCACACGGTCCTCAACCAGGACCTTCGCCTTGACTTCCAGCTCGGCCTTCTCCGCCTTCATCTTTTGCTCCAGCTTCCCCAGCCGGCTACGCTCCGCGGCCTGCGCCATCGCCAGCTGCTCCAGCTCGGTGTCACGACCCCTGACGACGTCCTCTCGGGCCTTCGTCTTATCCTACTCCGCCTTGCGGTCGCAGGCTTCGGTCACACGCTCGTTGCGCACGGTCTCCACCTCGGCCTCTAGCGACTAACAGCGATCCTAGGCGGCCCCGGCATCCTTCAGCGCCACCTCACGAGCAGCCGCGTCTTGGGCGACTGCCTGCTTATCCTTCTCGGAGGCCGACGTAGCCTGGCTCAATGCCGCCCGGACGGACACATCGAAGTGAAGCCAGCCAGGTATCAGTTCCAGGCGCCCGGCCGCTAGGTGATGGTCAGTGCCTTGAAGATCCTCTCGCAGCAGGGTCGGCGTGGAGAGAGCATGCTCCAGGACATCAGGGGAGGCGAAAGGATCCGGGGTCAGCAGTGCGGCGGAAGGAGGAGGAGACAACGTCGTCACCATAGCCTGAGAGGCTAGGAGCTCCTGAACTTGGGGGACCCCAGCAACCAAGCCGGACGTCGGCACCTCCGGAGCCAGCGGGGCTACGGGGGCTGCCTCCTCCAGAGGATTCTCCCCAAGTCTCATGGGGACGATCGGCTCGGGGAAGCGCGAGCGCCATCACCGCCCTTCCCCGCGGAGAATGGAGCGGCCCGAGCTTTCTTGGACGCCATTGGCGGCAGGCTTGAAGGAGGATCCGGGCGGATCTGGAATCTCTGGAAGCAAGGAGCAAGAAAGGTGATCTGTAGCAAGGCGATGGAGAGCAATGAAGGCAAATACAGCCTGCGCTAGCCTTTTGTCAATCGGGCAGTTGCCGAGGCAGTGTGGGGAAGCGGAGACGCCCATGTCCCATAAATTGCCACACGTCAACTGAGGCTGCAGGCTATTGGGGCCCGCGGCGCTCCGCACTTGCCCCTTGGCTTTGCCTTGAAGCCAAGTCCGAGTGCGCCATGGACCTGGGGGCTACTGTTGGCATCCTGGGAATGGGGGTCCCCAGACTTCCCTCCCTGCGGCCCACGGCGTGGCTCCGCCAGCGGCCCTGTACGGCCCATCCTCATCAGCAAACATTCAAGACCCTCGCGAGGGGCCAAGCCTCGAGAGGTGGACGACAGGATCTCCTCGGGGACGGCCTCACCAGGCTGGCTCACGAGGGGCGGAGAGATCAAGGCGAGGGGCACCTCGCGAGGTCCTTGACGCAAGCCATGACGACCGAGGCCAGGAGGGTGCCAGCGCGTACAGTGTACTCATTTCCTCTTTGGTGCTAAAGAGGCAAGCGCAGGCGAGGAGTCCCGAGGCATCAGGCAAAGGTTTCCATATCGGTGCAACAAGACCAAGACCAGCAGGATGGCAGGACGGAGGTCACCGTGGAGCCCCGAACGACGTCACCACCAGAGCCTTTGGCAGGCGAAGACCACCTTTTGTCAGGATAACTTGTACTAGTTGTCTCCCTTCAAATTAGGCCGTCGTTGGATCCCTTCCGCCTTCATTTGGGAAGAGGACCATGGCCTCTATAAATAGGACTAGCCACCACTAGGGAGACGGATCGGGGATCAGATCCATTCCATCCTCAACCACACAAGCTCACCGAGCTCAAGGACTCCTCTCCTCAGGAGGCTGTCTTCCCCTGTACTCCTTCATCCTCAGCCCACGAGGCAATCGACCACACCACACTAGAGTAGGGTACTACACCACATCGGTGGCCCAAACCAGTATAAACCCTGTGTCCTTTGTTTGCGAGTTCGATGTGCTGAGCTTTGAGCTCGTGGTGAGAGCATGAGATAGGAGGGAGGAGAGATTTCGTGCACACCCCAGAGTTTGAACCTCAAGGGTTTTGCCGGAACCCGAAATCCGACACACACGTTCTCTCTCAGTCACACACACAAAATCAGTATTAAAAAAGTAGGGCACACCTAAAATGTCCAAATCCAAATAAACACGAACTGGAGCTAAATTCAGATATATGGAAAATATTGTAGCGTCGAGAACTTTTCCAGGAAAAAAAAGTTGAGTAATATTCGGGGATTGTTTTCGCACACACAAAAAGGTTCGGTGGATGTCCTTCGAGCGCGACACGGTGACGCACCGTTCGATCGACCGCGCGGCCGCGATTCACGCGCTTGCACAGGATTCCATCTCGTGGATGTGGTAACTAATATAAGCGCTGCCTCAGTCTAATGTTTACGTGTACTAGTACGGTTTTCTTTTAAGTTTGACCAACCCTATGTAAAACTAAACTAAGCTCCCATACACGCACTCATCAATATGCCGCAACCGCCGTTGCGCATGCCGGCGCCCGTCTGCTCTGGCCAACCATTTCTCGCCCATCACCGCCGTGTCGCCGTCATCCCTGTACCATGAAGCCGAAGGCTCGCCCGCTCACACGTCGTCTCTAGTCCCTCCTCGTGATGCCGCCGCGCTGTCAAGCACGCGAGCAGCTGGTGGAGCCGCGTCTATGCACAAAGCGTACAAAGAGGAGGACGAGTGCGTGCTCCATCACGCCGGCGAGGAGGAACTAGTGTGTCATTGTCGTCTCCACCCCCGCAGAGGAGGCACGCATGGTGGTTGTCGTGGCGGAAGCCGCTCGTGCCCGTGCTGAGCCCGCAAACCGGGTGCGGATGCCGAATCTAACTTCGAGACCTTGAATGCCACGTGGATCCTACAATCTGAAGGAGCAATTTGGGTCAGTCTACTCTTGTGAGCCATTGGATGCAACAGGGATGGCTAGAAGGGCTTCTTCAACCTCCGAAATTGATGCACTGTTCATCTTCTTGGCCCGCCACACGCCTAACCGCCTACTGCCGCTGCCCCGCCCTCCCCTGAACCACCTGCCACTGCCATGCTCCCCCACCTCCGCCATCCGTTTAACCCCGGGCACTATCTATTTTTTCCGGTGAACTGCATTCCACACCCAACACTCATAAGATAGATCATGGGTACCCTACCACCCTAATATAGATACCGAGTTAGCTTCTTTGCCTTCTTCTTCCTTCGCTCCATCGAACTTATTTCACAAATTGACTGACCCAAATTATACTACTAGTACGAATGTATTAAGTACAGTAGGAACATGAAGATATGAGCAGTAGTACCAACTACAAGAAGAACAGTAGTAAGACATAGTACTAGTACTAGTGTACGTACTAAAGAGTTCAAATAGCGAGAAAGAACATAAAGTTCAAATAACGAGAAAGAACATAAACATAGTTCTGCTGGGGGCTCAGCACAACACACCTCTAAAATAAAACTAAGCAACTAGTCCGCTTGACACTGTAGCAGAACCAGCATGAGCGATGACACTGCCACCTTACTCGGAGTCTGAGTCCACGTCCTCGACTTCGTCCTCATCCCTCTTCCTCTTCCTCTTCACCGCCGCTTCTTTGCATGAACCGTCCACTGGGATCTGCTTCTTCATCCAACCATTGTAGATATTTAAACAAAGGTAGGCATCCATTGCTGCGTATAGAATGTGATCTTCATGTATTGTCTTCGACTCCCATGCATGATGAAACTCGTGGTGAGGTTTCTTCAATTTAGCATACAAAGGATCAATCATCGCTACTGCCAGGGTCAACATTGAAGGCTGAGAAGAGGACACCAGGCTTGCCTTCTGGAGATTGAAGGGCTGGCCTACAACGAGGCCTATCCGACCCAGGACATCCCTGTCATTCCTAAAGTCCACAGTAACGAATTTCTCTCTTTCGTCCTTGAGGAAGTTCTTAAAATCCTGGCACTCAACGTCGGCATGGCATATGTGGTAGACCAAGCACACGTTATGTACGCAAACCTGGATCATGGGGGGCTTCTTCTTCTCTGCCTCCTTTAGAATCTTCTCGCTTTCCAGGACACTGGTGTACTCAACATCTAGCCCAGCGACCCACTCATCCTTTGAACTGTTGAACATGTGTAGGAAGCTAGCAAGGCATGCTTTCACCGTCGCGGATCCATGGGTGTAGATGACGATGAACTCATCACCGATGACGGCTCTAACCTGGTACTCAGCGGCGACCATGGAGATTTGGGAGGCCATGGATTTGGGAGGAGGGTTATGAGAAGTTGAACTGGTGTAATGTGAAAGGACGGGACGACTGGGAGTGAACTAGTGTAAGGTAGAAGACGGGGACAAGTAGGGCATGCGAACGGTGTGGGGTTGTTGACTTACTCAGGGGATAAACAGCTGCAATCCCCCTAGGAGATCTCGAGTATTATGCGGGACCCACTAGATGTCATGTCTACTAGACCCATATCATAGGCCTGACGGTATAGCTTCTGCCTGTTCGCACGCCATGTCGGTGCATGGATGTAACTTCACTTAATTCCCTCAACCGTCGTGCCTCCCACGACCTTCGCCTCCCTCACGCGGTCGCACCCTTTGAGACTTCGACCGGCTATAAATGAGCAATTTTTTTGCCTACTCCACATGCATGATACTCCCTCCGGTCCTTTTTACTTCCGTCAACCGTTTGCAAAGTTTTTGACCAAATTTATACTAAAAATATCAATAACTACAATATTGATTATAATGAGTATAAAAACTATGTTTTATTATGAGTATAAAAATATTGATTTGACATTGTGAATGTTGATGTACATTTTCTATAAGTTTGGTCAAAGTAGAGGTACATTGACTTTAGATAAAACTTAACTCAATGCAGACTAGTTCCTCC
Source organism: Triticum urartu (assembly GCF_056163025.1). NCBI lineage: Eukaryota > Viridiplantae > Streptophyta > Magnoliopsida > Poales > Poaceae > Triticum > Triticum urartu. Next base: position 331,201,892 of record NC_141879.1, read on the forward strand.
GTCCAGGTGCGTGCCATGTCCTATCTAGTCATCACAACAAGGTTAGCTATTAGAGTACTACTACCTCCCTACTAGTTTAAAGGCCTCGATTCAAAATTTACACCTACTCTTACCAAGATAGAGGTGGTGGAATAGTTTTTGTAGTGGTTTCTAGAGTCTGGACTCAATCTTCAGGAACCTTCACCGCCGCCGGCAAGAATGCAAGGAGATGAACCAGAGGTGGGTAAATATCTGCTATACCTCCGGTGGCAAGGCCATGTCTCTATGCACACACATCTCAGCCGTTGGTTCCAAGTAGATCGAACGGCTCACGCTGTCCAGAGCCAGACATACCATCACCACCAACGGAGATTTTTATAGGAGTGGTCGTGCATGCATGTGGTGTAATTAATGCATCGGTTTACATAAATTTTTGAGAAAAACGAGAGTACTAATTAAGTACTTTTGCAAACTACGGAATTAATTCCACCATTCATCATCTACCTTGGTTGAAGAGATTTTCAAATTAAGCCCTATAAACCGGAAAGGAGGGAGTCCCACATTACCACCACTATGGCCAGCCTTAATCATCGCATGCAATAATTTAGTGCACCTTGAAATCTGAACGCCTGCTTGACTCTCCTTCTCTCTCCAGCAGTCTCACCACTCCACCCGTGTGGAATTTTTTTGCATGCATGACTCTCCTCCCCCGCGCTCGTCCAATCCGTCGTGACCAACAATATTTCCACCCCTTCCCTCACCCGTAATTTACTCCAACAAATATGCCCACGTAACTGCTTCAGTTACATAACTGTAGGTGCATTGGGTCAGTGACATGTGGGCCCAACAGGCATCTGGCCCGCATGTCAGTGACACAACTGGACCTGCAGTTAAGTTAGTGAAGCTCAGTCCATATATTACATAAGTGTGCCATTGCTCGCTATAAATACTGCGCCTTCCACGACATTCGGAAGAACGCTATATCCTCCCCTCCCTCTCACATCGACCACCATGGCATCCCCCTCCCAAGCCCTAGGCGCCCCTCGCTGCACTGCGCGGATGGTCACGCGTCGCCGTTCCGTTCTTCGCCGCCACTAGTCGAGGAGGATGCGTCGTTGTTCCATTCCTCGCCGCCACTAGTCGAGGAGGACGCGTCGGTGTTCCACTCCTCGTCGCGACGCGTTGAGGTGGATGCGTCAGCATTCACAATCTCGCCAGCATGCGCGTTGGAGGACGCATCGGCTCCCCGCTACGAGGAGAACGCCGCGCCGCCCACCAAGCCCCCCAGCCTAGAGGAGCTTTGGAAAGAAATGAATGTTGCCTTGTGGGAGGCTTTGCCTCTGGCAGAGCGCACCAAAATAGAGGCAGAGAAGAAGGACGATGAAGAGAAGCGCGCCGTGGGGCAAGCTGCCTGGCAGGCCTATGTCGCGTCCGAGAGAGTCACGCAATTGGCTCTTTGGTAGAAGGCTCGTGCGAGGGTCGTGAGGGTGGCGGAGGACGCCCGTGCCAAAGCCCTAAGTGCGGTCGGGCCCAAGCGCCTCGTCTACGCTTGGCGGTGCGTGGACCGGGTGCATGCTTCCAGCAAGGAGGAGTACATGTTGGCGCTGGATCACCACACCGGTCAGTTCGCGCTCGCCCGCCGGCAAGGCGCCAATCAGCACCTCGCGAGTTGCGAGGCTGAGGAAGAGGCATTGTGTCGATGTGCTGGGAAACGGCCGCACACCAGGGCACTCGTGGCGCGCTGCAAGTGCTCCTGCGAGCGCCGTGGCTTTTATTAGGAATATAATTTAGTTTCGTAAGGCTTTCTCATTAGTTTTGGGACCAAATGATAAATCCCAAACATTCGGGAATTATTAGCGTCCTTAATTAAGTATGTAAAAGGAAAAGTTTGGAAACCTTGTCTATCTGTATGCATTTTGTAAGTACGTGCATATAGCACAAACTTTACTATATACTATTGTCGGCGTTCTAGGAACGGGAGTCCCCAGACTTGGCTGCATGCGGCCCCTGGCGTGGCTTTGCTGGCAGGCCTGTACGACCCATCTTCATCAACAAGGAATCAAGACCCTCGTGAGGGGCCAAGCCTAGTGAGGCGGACGACACAAGAGCTCCTCAGGAGCAGCCTCATCAGGCCGGCTCGTGAGTGGCGGAGAGTTCAAGGCCGGGAAAACCTCGCGAGGTGCTCGTGACGTAAGTCATGACGATCGAGACCAGGCGGGTGCTAGCGCGCGCAGCGTCCTTGTTTCCTCTTTGGTGCTAGGGGCAAGCGCATGCGCGGAATACCGATGCATCAAGCAAAGGTTTCCATATTGGTGCAACGAGACCAAGACCAGAAGGACGGCAAGACGGAAGTCACCATGGAGCCCAGGGCGGCGTCACCACCAGAGCCTTTGGCAGGCGAAGACCACCTTTTGTTAGGATAGCTTGTACTAGTTGTCCCCTTTCAAATTGGCCGTTGTTGGCTTCTTCCCACTGAATATTTGGGGAGAGGACCAGGGCCTCTATAAATAGGACTAGCCACCACCATAGGCGGGGGAGAATCCAAGATCATCCTCAGCCACACAAGGGCACCAAGCACAAGAACACCTCAACCTGAGGAGGTTGTTCTTCCCTTTGTACTATTCATCCTCAGCCCAAGAGGCAATCCACCACCACCACACTGGAGTAGGGTATTACACCACAACGGTGGCCCGAACCAGTATAAATCTCGTGTTCTTTGTGTTGCGAGTTTGTTGATGTAGTTCATGAGATCTAGGCTAAGTTAGGACGCGGATCGATAGGGGGGAGATCTTCACGCGCACTCCAGTGTTCGAACCTTAATGGTTTTGCCGGAACCCATGATCCGAGATTTGGCGCGCCAGGTAGGGGTGCGCTGAAGCTTCCTTTTCATCGCTCTGCACCTCGTCGCTCCATCATCTCCATGGCGGACGCACGTCGCGCCCGTGCCGAGCGCCGAGCTGCCCTCGCCACCCGCGTCGCTCAGACAGTCCCTGTCGGCGGGCCACCCCATCGCTCTCCGTCGCCTGCCGCCGACACCGCCAACAGCAAGCATCCTCGCTGCACCCCTCGGTGCGACAGGACGGGTGCACCGCCACTCCATCGCTGACTCCCGTTGGTTCTTCGTCTCACGCTTGTCGTGTTCCCACGGACGCACATGCCGCGCTCCTCATGGCGCACAAGCTCCTGTGCTACAGCTCGGTCGACGACCTCTACGAGGACTGGCTTGACCGCATTGCCGAGCTTGTCCGCGCCGCAGGAGGCTCCCCTGTGCCGTCCCACTCTCTTCCTCGCCCTCCGCCAGCCACGGGCGACGCAGCTCAAGAAGCTCCTCCGCCAGCTCTGCCCCAAGATGGCGCCCTAGCACGAAGGCACGCGGCTCCGTGGCGTGACCCATCGCATCCGGCGCCCCCGCATGAAGCAATAAGCTGCCAAGAAGTCCCTCGACCGCAAGCGAATGCTTCGCCACTCCTCCCTCTACCGCACCAGGATTGTTTGGTGCGGCAAGGCCCCGTGCCGCTGGCCGTAGCGGCGTGCGGGCGCCAAGGCCAAGCTCCACCTCCAAGGCTGGCCCCGATGACCACGGCCGGCTGCCGCGCCTTCACTCCCGAGTTGCGTAGCGTCGCCTGGCCGGGCAAGTTCAAGCCAGATCTGCCCCCTTGCTACGACGGCACCCCCGATCCCACAGAGTTCCTGCAGCTCTATGAGCTAAGCATCGAGGTGGCCAACGGCGACGAGAAAGTCATGGAGAACTGGTTCCCCATGGCTCTCAAGGATGGCCCCCGCTCCTGGCTCCTGAACCTGCCTCCAGGCTCAATTTCCTCCTGGGATGAAATGCGCAACCGCTTCATTGCCAACTTCCAGGGCACTCACGACCGCCTCCCGGTTACGGGTGACCCGCGCTGCATGAAGCAACAACCAGGAAAGACCCTGCGGAAGTACCTTCAGCGCTTCAACAACGCGCGCATCAAAATACCCAAGGTGACCGACGAGGCCATCATCTCAGCGTTCTCCGACGGTGTCCACGACGTCAAGATGAAGGAGGAGCTTGCCATCCACGAAGTGTTGTGCACGACCCTGGAGCTGTTCAACATCGCAACCAAGTGTGCAAGAGCTGAGGAGGGGTGCCTCTCCCTCCTCGAGCTCCCTGCTGCAGACCCAGAGGAGAAAAAGACCAAGGCCAAGGACGTGAAGCGCAAGGGAGCAGCCGTGCTCGCGACGGAACCAGACACCAAGCGCGGCAAAGACTAGCCCAAGTCATCCAAGGGCAGCCGACCATTCTGCGCCTTCCACAACCTGCATACCCACAACACCAGCGACTGTCAAGAGCTCAGAGACATTCGAGAAGGACGCTTCGGTCGACGCCCCGAGCGCAGCGATCGGGGCTATGACCGAGGAGGAGGACGTGGTGGCGAACGTTGGGATGACCGTGGCCCGCGCCAGGAGTGGCATGACCGGTCTCGTGAGGACCGCTGGCAGGATCAGCCTCGTGAGGGCGCCTGGAGGGACTAGCCTCGTGAGGATCGTCCTCAAGGCAACGCAAGCCTTCCTCCATTACCACCACCACCCAGAAGGAATGACGACCACCATCAAGACGAGGGGGTTGGGGGCTTCCAGGAGCCACGCGTTGTCGCTTGCATCTTGGGCGGAGCTCAAGCCCCAGCCTTGCAGCGTATTTTCAAATAGTTTGCCTGTGAAGTGTATGCAGTTCTCCCGAAGCTCGAGGCCACACGCCCACTCAGATGGTCCAGGTACCCCATCACGTTCAGTTCAACAGATCAGCTCAAGTGTGTGGCCACTGCTGGCGTCCTCCCAATGCCCTGTTCGCCAGTCATCAGCAACATGCAAGTTACCAAGACCCACATCGACGGCAGCGTCGGGCTCAATGTCCTGTCCGTTGACACGTTCGACAACCTCCAAGTGCCATATGATCAGCTTCAGCCTACCAAGCCTTTCTCAAGAGTGACCAACGGCTCTACTACTCTGATCGGGCAGGTCCGCCTCCCCATTACCTTCAGAGAATGCAAAAACTACCGCACCGAACTCATCGACTTTGACGTCACCTACATCCACCTGCCATACAATGCCATCCTCGGGTATCCAGCCCTGGCCAAGTTCATGGCGGTGACCCATCATGGCTACAATGTTCTCAAGATGCCGGGAAGCGGCAATGACCCGTGTGAAGAAAGAGACGCGGTGTGCTCCCTCGAGCGTGCCTTCCAAGCTGCAGCAATAGACGACCCCAACAGTCAGGGCGAGCACCCTCCTAAGGCCACGCCCAAGAAGAAGAAGCAGCTATGTCACACAGGGACTCAGGCAAGCGGCGCCTCGTTAGGATCAGCGTCCGTGCCTGGGGCGCCTCCCTCCTTTGCATAGGGAGGCGCGCCCAGCGTCCCTCTCGGGAAGGGCTCGGGGGCTCTCTTCTGGAGGGCCTCAGACTTTGCCAGCATCACGAGGGAGGTGCTTGGGCACCACTTGGAGGTGTGCTTCGCGACACATTTCCCTCAGGAGAACACAGGGCAAGGAATGCCCACCGCTCAGGAGTTCATCACCAAGAACACTCAGGAACTGCAAGACGCGAGGGCCATGTGCGGCAACTGCCGCTCACCAGGCGCAGCTACCCATCGAGGCGAGGATGCCGGGCTGCACGTTTGCATCGACATTCCAGGGCTCAATTGGTCCGCCTCTCATGAGCTTCTTTGGCCTTCACGCGTGGGACGCTGCGAGGGCCCACCTCACAGTTATGTTCACATGCCCTTCGGTCTGCCGAGTGTGGAAGTCGCCTATCATCGCAACCTGCGGAGCATCCTGGCGGCTCAGGAGGCCAGGCACCACGCGGTGCTGACGGAGATGAAGACGGTCCTCGAGGAACCCCCTGGGCCCCTAGGGCCTCCCGAGCCTCAGGGCCCAGTGGCTCATGAGGGGCAGCCCTCTCGCCGCACGCCTTCAGCTACCTCAACTCTCCTTCATCAACAGAGCCAGTTGACATTTTCCAGAGTTCATTCAGCTGGGAGCGCCCCAGGGCTGCATCATTCCCAGGCCGCGTGGGTCCGTCCCTGTGGCATGTGTCCTTCCTTTTATGTCTTTAGCTTACCCTGATGGGGGCGCCCCTCGGGCTGCATCATCCCCAAGCCGCTCGGGCTGGACCCGGTGGCATGCATCTTCCCTGCACTTACCTGAGCTAGGTTGCTTTCCATGCTCAATCTATCTATGACTATCACCTTCTTGATTGTCGCCCACCGTGAGAGCCGTGCGCCGGCCGTTTTTCTTCAGAACCCCTCTTGTGAGTAAGTTAAGCATGACATCTATGCTCGGGCCCATCCCTGCAGCATCGATAAATCCAGCAGCTAAGCTCTGTCTGGCGGGCCGGCCCCGTTCACGTCACCTCCTGGGGCCGTTGGTGCTTGGCTTCTTCATGCGATGACCTCAGGAGATTTGTTCGGCGTAGGTTGTCTAACCACCTCACAGGACCAGGATATCGAACAAGAATCAAGACCAGGCGCAACCAGCCTTCAGGTAGGGCCTCGTGAGTCCCGCGCTGGCTCACGAGTGCCGAGATACACTTCGTCTAGCCCTGCCGTGCAAGCCACGTGTCAGGGCAGGGTTGTACACGCCCCCGGGGCTCTCCGTAGTAGGGAGTCCCCCTCCCACGCCCAAGTGGAAGCACCATGCTCCGCACTGGCCATCGACACTGCCGAGGACTGTCTATGCCCGTGCACAAGCGGAAGCACTACACTCCGCGCTGGTGATAAACAACTGAGGGTGGCCCCATGGCCGTACCAACCTCTGGGAGCCCCAGAGCTCAATGTCTGGCCTCACTGGAACACCTCCCCTCGGGAGAGCCGCGCGAGGGGGTTGGGCATGGGGGCTGCGCTCGGGTCACGCCCAAGCGTATGCCACCCAACCAGGAGCCAAGCCTCGGCGAGGACAACAGTACAGAGAATGTTTGCACATCAAGGCGGACTCCTGAGAATTGCGACTCAGGAGCCTAACTGGTCACGTAGCCCCTCACTCCTTGGTCCCTCCTGGTTTCCGGTCGGCTCAACGGCGGTTGAGGTATGCGCGGAGCAGGACCCTGCTAACGTAGAACATTAACCTATCCTCGCGTATCCTTCCTATAGGTTGTTTGCGCGTCAAGGGGGACTCCTAAGCATCGTGACTCAAGAGCCTAACTGGTCACGTAGCCCCTCGCTCCTTGGTTTGTCCTAGTTTCTGGTCGGCCCAACGGCGGTTGACGTATGCGTGGAGCCGGGCTCTGCCGACGCAGAACACAAAGCAAATAGGAAGAAAGGCGCAAAATCTCAAAGAAAATATTATAATACATATTGTTCTCACAATATCAAACGCAAGTTTAACGCCTCCACGAGGCATGGTACATGTTGTAGGAATAAAGCAGGAAAGCAGCCACAAGTCACCCCTGGACACTGCCGGCACCTCCAAAAGGTGCCCCCTCCTGGGTAGCATTACTTTCACCTGCATCACCGGTCAAGGGCGCGGGGGCGAAGGCGTCGAACTTCTTCAGCAAGGCTTCCACTTGACCCTTCACGGCCGAGGTGGCAGCTATGCAGTGTACGTCAGCTACAGGTTCCAACAGCTCATCAAGAACGAGCGCTGGGGTCGCGAAGGTGCAGGTGGTTGAAGACCCGTGTCAGCGCGGCTAAGGAAAGGACGCGAGCCTCTGCCTCTCCCATAGGACCGATGCCTTCCACGACCTCCTCGAGCGCCTGCACCAGGAAGGGAAGCAGCTGAGCAGGGCCATCCTCATCGCTGGCCAGAGGCTTCTCCAAGCCCTTCTCGTACATGGTCTTCAGCGCCATGCGGGACCTCTCCTCGAGGGTCAAGAAGGCCGCGCGGTCTTCGGCAAGGACCCTCGCCTTGGCGTCAAGGTCGGCCTCCTTCGCCCTCGCCTTCCGCTCCAACTCCTCCATCCGGTTGCGCTCCGCTGCCTGCACCTTCGACATCTCCCCCAGCTCGGCGTCGCGGCCCTTGATGGCGTTCTCTCGGGCATTCATCTCCTCCTCCTTCGCCTGGCAGCCGCGTACTTCTTCCACATGATGGTCGCGCAGGCCCTTCAGCTCGTCCTCCAGCACTCGGCAGTGGCCGCGGGCGGCCTCGGCGTCCTTCAATGCCGTCTCGCGATCGGCCGCAACTTTGGCGGTGGCCTGCTTCTCCTTCTCGGAGGCCTCCATGGCCTGGCTCAGCGACGCTCGGACCGCCGAGTCGGAGTGAAGCCAGCTAGAGACCAGCTCCAAGCGCCCTGCCACCAAGTGTGAGTCCGTGCCCTGGAGATCTTCCCGCAGCTGGGCCATCTCCGAAAAGGCGCGCTCCAGGACGGCTGAGGAAGCAGAAGAACCTGGAGCCAGGGGCGCAGCAGGAGAAGGGGGCAACGTTGTCACCAGAGCCTGGGAGATCAAGGGCTCCTGAACCTCACCAGCCGCGCCGGACGCCGACACCTTTTGAGCCAGCGGTGCTTCGGGGGCTGACTCCTCCCAAGGATGCTCCACCGGGCCTCGCAAGTACGACCGGGCTGGAAAAGCATAAGCACCATCCCCTCCTTTGCCCATGGAGAGGGGCATGGTCGCAGGAGGCGACGCAGACTCAAGCAACACCACCTCGCTCTCCCTTCTCCTCTTCACCGCAGACGATAGCCTGGTTACACAATAAGTAAAGAGAGCCGGAAACGAGCATCAGTAGTAGGAACAAGGAGAGGCAGGGCACTTACTGGTCCACATCAACGTAGTCCACCTTCCACTCGGTGAGCTTGAAGCCGGAGAGCGTCGTGACCCGGGCGCGGGTGCACCTGCTCCAGAAGCTGAAGTAGGAGGGGCAGTTGAACCAGAAGCGGCTTCAGCCGACACCGAAGCAGCAGTAGAATCTCGGAGGACCAGCGCCGCCCTGCTCCTCGTCGGGATCACGGGCAGTTCCTCCTTCTCCCGGGAAGTGTTGGCCTCGTCATCATCAGGGAAGGCGCGGAGGATGTTAGCCTTACTCTGTGGGGAGGTCTCCCCCGTCCCTTTGTGGGTCACCTCCGAGTCTTCCTCCCCCTCTTCTTCCTCATGGGACTCACCAGAAGACAGCTCCACCGGCGCCGGCACCACAGGGCCCCCGGTGAGCACCGGCGGAACCAGACTGTCGGGGGGATGGACCCGGGGCAGGCAACGGAACCCGGATCCTCTTCGAAAATGACAGGGTTGGCACTGCCCCTCAATATCGGCACGCGCTTGGCCGGGTCGCTCGACCCGGCCAAGCCCCGCAAGCCGGCCAGACTAGCCGACCCGGCAAGATGCGTTGACTCGGCCCCAACAACTAGCGCGAGACAGCCGAACCCGGCACAACCGAAGCCTCCTCAACAAGCCAGCACCACCTGTGGCGTGCTACGCTATCCAGCCACGGGTCGACCCCCGTCCCATCTAGGCCGTATGATGGGACGAGACTTCAATCAACAATGACCAAGGTAACAGTGCCCCGCCCATGCCGCTGGTTAGCAGGAACGTGGCAACAGTGCCCCTCACCTACCCGCTGACCAGGGCTGGCGTGGCTACAGTGCCCCCGCCTTCACCGCCGATGACAGCAAGCGGCAACCTGACGGAGAGCACTGTACATGACTCGACTCGGCCACGCCCTGAAGATCGACAAGACAGCGCACGGCCCCCCTAGGCATGCGGGGCCCGCACCTAGGGGAACCCGGCGAACCACAAGCCCTCAGCGGGACCCAGCCCGGGTCCTCGGACACTGACAATATGGACCCACCGACTTGTAACATTACCACTGTACCCCTGGGGGGTTGACCTATAAAACCCCCCAGGAGCCCTCACGCATACAAGCGAACTCATTCCATCGCACACACCTAGTTAGCAACACCTGAGGAGAGGGAACTGCCTAAGCCTTGGCCAGTTTCCTTCCTCCTCCATACAGCTCCAGGAGCAACATTGTACTATCAATCATACAACTACACTCGGCAGGACTAGGGGTATTATCTCTCCGGAGAGCCCCGAACCTAGGTATGTCCGGCGTCCCGCGCCCGCTCATGCCAACCTCGCCTCTGGAGTCCACTAGCGCCCTCGAGCCTCCTCCTCTCTTTAGCCATCCCTTGGCATCTGCCGTGTGCCCACCACGACAGTTCGCGCCCACCGTGGGGCAGCTCGAGGAGCTGGCCGGGAACATGCTTCAGACGGGGCCATTCTCCTACACCGACGAGTCCGTCACGCTGGCGGACGACGTCGTCGATGCGCTTGTCGCCTCCTTCGCCGCGCTGCGCATCTCCGATGCGTTCGTGGCCGACGAGTACCCCAGCGAGGTGCTCAGCTACTCTAACTCTCCCCTCTCCCTCGGCGGCGACGTTTCCGCCGGGGCAATGGACGTCCAAGTGGAGGTCTTCGTCACCGGTGATGGCGCCTCCTCCTCATCGAGCAAAACGAGGAAGGTAGCCGAAGCCAGGGCCGCAGCGGATCGGATCGAGCCGTCTGATCCGTTGCACGCCGTGATGCAGAGCCAACACATTCCCATCGGCACCGACGTCGACGCCACCAACGTCGCTGAGGCCGGAACCTAGCTCGAGGAAAGGTGCCAGCAGATGCTGGACCTGTCAGAGACGCTCGCCGCCACTCAGCGTCGCCTGGACGCCGCTCAGCTGGAGCGCGATGCCGCCTACGGATTCACGCATGCCGCGGCCGACCCAAGCCGGGTCGCCGACGTGCATGCCCGGGGAGGAGCGATCGGCAGGGACCTCGGCGGCGTCCCAACCGTCTACGAGACCCCAGTGAAGAACATGCGTGCTGCCCAGGCAGCCGCAGCCAGCCTGGACCAGCTCGTGGGTGAGGAGCTGAAAGAGCGCATCGGGAGGATGTGCGAACTCCTCCACGCCGCCAACACCCAGCAGGACCGCCTCAACCAGCTCGCCAAGCCGGCGGGATTCGGCTCCACCCGCCTTGGCGGGCCAGACGAACTTCTGCACACTGCTTCCTCACCACCCGGCGAGGCGCACTCCGGCCGCGCCCAGACTCGGCGCGACCCGGCCGCTGCAGCCGCCGGTGGATTGGGCGACGAGTCCATCCTAGAGATCCAGCGCGGACCCGGCCAACATGGCCGGCGTCCGGCTCCAACCGACCCAGCCCCCCGTGGCCTGGCCGCACGTCGACTCGGCCCGCGCGCCATCGACGATGCCGACGCTCTCCACCGCCTCAATCGGCTCGCTCGCTCCCTGGAGGTGGAGGAGAGCGGCACTATCGGGCCGGCGTGCTTCAACCCACGCATCTGGGAGGAGCCCTTCCCCAAAGGATTCATGCTCCCCCGCGATAGCCCCAAGTACAACGGGACGGTGAAGCCAGAAGACTGGCTCACCGACTACACCACGACCATTGGCATCATTGGTCCCAATCGTCGTCTCGCCGTGCGCTACGCACCGCTCATGCTCCAAGGGTCGGCCCGCATGTGGTTGAACAGCCTGCCGATGGGCAGCATCAACATGTGGGTGGACTACGAGGAAGCCTTCATTTGCAACTTCACGGGGACCTACAAGCGGCTCGGCCGCCCTAGCCAGCTCGCCATGTGCGTGCAAGGGCCTACGGAGACCGGTCGCGAGTACCTCGCACGCTGAACCGAGCTCCGCAACAGCTACGAGGGCGTCCATGAAGTCCAGGCGATCCAGTACTTCGTCAACGGGTATTGAGACGGCACCCTCCTCAAGCACAAGCTCTTACGCTCCGAGCCGGCCACCATGGCCGCGCTCATGGTGACGGCGGACAAGTACGCCAACGCCTACTCTGCCATGAAGATCCAGGTGGCGTTGGATGAAGCTGGCAAGGCGAAGCCGGCTCCCCCTCCGAAGCCGGCCGGCGAAAGCGGCCGGCAGCAACATCACCAGAACAACAAGCGAAAGGCCGACCAGCCGGCGCCGCGTCACGACAACCGGCTCGTCGCGGCCGCCGAGCCCGCTGCGGACCCGGCGGCGAAGCGCCGACAAACCGGCAAGACGGCATGGAAACCCGCCATGAGCTTCGAGTAGATGCTCGACGCCCCCTGCAAGCACCAAAGTGGCGCGAAACCCTCCACGCACACGCTTCGGCAGTGCGCCATCACCAAGTGCATCATGAGGGGCGACGTCCCGCCCCGCCTGCTCCAGCTCCAGGCGCGGGGCAGCCGCCTCCGCCTCCACTGCCGCCTCCAGCCGGCGACGCGTGCTACCTCTTGAGCACTGCGTTGGATTTCCCCGAAGAGGAGAGGATGATGCAGCAAAGTAGCGTAAGTATTTTCCTCATTTTTTGAGAACCAAGGTATCAATCCAGTAGGAGGCTACGCGCGAGTCCCTCGTACCTACACAAAAACAATAGCTCAACGCAACCAACGCACTTAGGGGTTGTCAATCCCTTCACGGTCACTTACGAAAGTGAGATCTGATAGAGATGATAAATAATATTTTTGGTATTTTTGGTATAGAGATGCAAAGTGAAAAGTAAAAGGCAAAGTAATAAGCAAAGCAATAATAAAGTGATGGAGATTGATATGATGAGAAAGAGACCCGGGGGCCATAGGTTTCACTAGTGGCTTCTCTGAAGAGCATAAGTATTCTATGGTGGGTGAACAAATTACTGTTGAGCAATTGAAAGAATTGAGCATAGTTATGAGAATATCTAGGTATGATCATGTATATAGGCATCACGTCCGAGACAAGTAGACCGACTCCTGCCTGCATCTACTACTATTACTCCACTCATCGACCGCTATCCAGCATGCATCTAGACTATTAAGTTAAAAATAGAGTAACGCCTAAAGCAAGATGACATGATGTAGAGGGATAGTTTCATGCAATATGATAAAAACCCCATCTTGTTATCCTCGATGGCAACGATACAATACGTGCCTTTCTGCCCCTTCTGTCACTGGGAAAGGACACCGCAAGATCGAACCCAAAGCTAAGCACTTCTCCCATGGCAAGAAAAACCAATCTAGTAGGCCAAACCAAACTGATAATTCGAAGAGACTTGCAAAGATAACCAATCATACATAAAAGAATTCAGAGAAGATTCAAATATTATTCATAGATAGACTTGATCATAAACCCACAATTCATCGGTCTCAACAAACACACCGCAAAAAGAAGATTACATCTAATAGATCTCCACGAGAGAGGGGGAGAACATTGTATTGAGATCCGAAAAGAGAGAAGAAGCCATCTAGCTACTAACTATGGACCCGTAGGTCTGAAGTAAACTACACACACTTCATCGGAGGGGCTTGGATGATGATATAGAAGCCCTCTGTGATCGATGCCCCCTCCAGCGGAGCTCCGGAACAGGCCCCAAGATGGGATCTCGTGGATACAGAAAGTTGCGGCGGTGGAATTAGGTTTTTGGCTCCATATCTGATCGTTTGGGGGTACGTGGATATATATAGGAGGAAGAAGTACGTCGGTGGAGCAATAGGGGGCCCACGAGGGTGGAGGGCGCGCCTGGGGGGGGGGGCAGGCGCGCCCCCTACCTCGTGGCCTCCTGTTAATTGGCTTGATGTAGGGTCCAAGTCTCCTGATTTGTATTCGGTGAGAAATCACATTCCCGAAGGTTTCATTCCGTTTGGACTCCGTTTGATATTCCTTTTCTTCGAAACCCTAAAACAGGCAAAAACAACAATTCTGGGCTGGGCCTTCGGTTAATAGGTTAGTCCCAAAAATAATATAAAAGTGGATAATAAAGCCCAATAATGTCCAAAACAGTAGATAATATAGCATGGAGCAATCAAAAATTATAGATACGTTGGAGACGTATCAAGCATCCCCAAGCTTAATTCCTGCTCGTCCTCGAGTAGGTAAATGATAAAAACAGAATTTTTGACGCGGAGTGCTACTTGGCGTAATTTCAATGTAAATCTTCTTAATTGTGGTATGAATATTCAGATTCAAAAGATTCAAGACAAAAGTTCTTATTGACATAAAAATAATAATACTTCAAGCACACTAACAAAGCAATTATGTCTTCTCAAAATAACATGGCCAAAGAAAGCTATCCCTACAAAATCATATAGTCTGGCTATGCTCTATCTTCACCACACAAAGTATTTAAATCATGCACAACCCCGATGACAAGCCAAGCAATTGTTTCATACTTTTGACATTTTCAAAACTTTTTCGATCTTCACGCAATACATGAGCGTGAGCCATGGATATAGCACTATATGTGGAATAGAATGGTGGTTGTGGAGAAGACAAAAAGAGGGGAAGATAGTCTCACATCAACTAGGCGTATCAACGAGCTATGGAGATGCCCATCAATAGATATCAATGTGAGTGAGTAGGGATTGGCATGCAACGGATGCTCTAGAGCTATAAGTATATGAAAGCTCAACAAAAGAAACTAAGTGGGTGTGCATTCAACTCGCTTGCTCACGAAGACCTAGGGCATTTTGAGGAAGCCCATCATTGGAATATACAAGCCAAGTGCTATAATGAAAAATTCCCACTAGTATATGAAAGTGACAGAATGAGAGACTCTCTATCATGAAGATCATGGTGCTACTTTGAAGCACAAGTGTGGTAAAAGGATAGTAACATTGTCCCTTCTCTCTTTTTCTCTCATTTTTTTGGGCCTTCTCTTTTTTTATGGCCTCTTTTTTTATTTTTATTTTTTGTCGGGAGTCTCATCCCGACTTGTGGGGGAATCATAGTCTCCATCATCCTTTCCTCACCTGGGACAATGCTCTAAAAATGATGATCATCACACTTTTTATTTTTCTTACAACTCAACAATTACAAATCAATACTTAGAACAAAATATGACTCTATATGAATGCCTCCGGCGGTGTACCAGGATATGCAATGAATCAAGAGTGACATGTATGAAAGAATTATGAACGGTGGCTTTGCCACAAATACGATGTCAACTACATGATCATGCTAGCAATATGACAATGATGGAGCGTGTCATAATGAACGGAATGGTGGAAAGTTGCATGGCAATATATATCGGAATGGCTATGGAAATGCCATGATAGGTAGGTATGGTGGCTGTTTTGAGGAAGGTATTTGGTGGGTGTATGATACCGGTGAAAAGTGCACGGTATTAGAGAGGCTAGCAATGGTGGAAGGA